>NC_092114.1:3452498-3467498 GCF_045679555.1 Salvelinus alpinus
TCAGTCTACGTTCTGTGTTGTGTACATTCCTCTCTCTTGCAGTCTACGTTCTGTGTTGTGTACGTTCCTCTCTCATTCAGTCTACGTTATATGTTGTGTACGTTCCTCTCTCTTGCAGTCTACGTTCTGTGTTGTGTACGTTCCTCTCTCTTGCAGTCTACGTTCTGTGTTGTGTACGTTCCTCTCTCATTCAGTCTACGTTATATGTTGTGTACGTTCCTCTCTCTTGCAGTCTACGTTCTGTGTTGTGTACGTTCCTCTCTCTTGCAGTCTACGTTCTGTGTTGTGTACGTTCCTCTCTCATTCAGTCTCCGTTCTGTGTGTATCCTTCGGGGAACAGGCTTAATGGATTCTTCTTCTTCTGTGAATTTTATATTGCAGTTGGCAACTAACTGTGTGGAGCAGAGACAGGGAAGGTCTAAATCCATAATAATACATCATTAAATTCGACATCCTCTGAAGATTTTGTCAGCCGTTCATTTTAACGTTGGCTCTTCAACACCGTGACTCTTTAAATCTAATAACAACCTCTCTCTTTATCTCCCCATTCTCCTGACAGTGATCACACAGACGCAGTGGATTCTGGTCATTGTAGTTAAAAATGTATGCTCTGCGCATTGAGCTCACAAAAAATAAAGAACTAAATGTAGCAAACCTCCAACATTCAGCCTTGTTGCACAAACACTATAAAACCTCTAGTCTGAAATGGATTGAGAGCATTTAAAAAATATATATATTTTAGGCCTAGATTCAATCAGATCAATCGTTAACCAGTGGTAGATATTTTGGCAGTGGTGGAACTGTATTGGAGCCTTCAAACCAGTGAGCAGCTGCTCTCGCAGGTCATTGTCACGAAGCCACACCCATCCCACTAGGCGTTCAGAAGTTCAGAAGAAGAAAGTGACACTCAAATTGATAAATGCGTTTCACCCCGCTATCATCCAGAAGGCGTGGTCAGTTTAGGTGCATGTAAGCTGGGACAGAGAGATTGAAAAACAGCTTCTATCTCAAGGCCATCAGACTGTTAAATAGTCATCTGTCGTGTCTTTGGCATCATTAAACTGAAGACTGTTAGTTTATCAAATCAATTCTCTGTGATTATTATTACGTGATTAACTAATCAGGTAAATGTAATTAACTAGGAAGTCGGGGCACCAAGGAAAATATTCAGATTACAAAGTTATAATTTTCCTAATATAACTTTCAGATATTTTAATATCTGATTAATTAGTCTTCTAATTAATGAATTATTCTTTACCTCACGTTAGTCTCATTCCAAACGTCGTAAATTGTTGGTTATCTGCACGAACCCAGGCTTCACTATGAATCCTCCATACTTTAATTGTCTCAATCATTTATTTACTAACTTCTTATGGCTGAGATCCCGTTAACTAACTAAATAATCACAGAAATGCACATACAAACGAACAAAGTAAATATGGTTACAAGGAAATGATAGGGGTATTACGGAAATGAATCACTACACACTTGATAATCATATTAATTGAAATGCTAATCCTTTGCACACGAACGCTCACTCATTCGGGAATAATTCGGGAATAATTGCAATCAATATATATATTTACACTCAGTGTGTCGTCGTGATCTCTGTTGGAATCGTCCGTCTTTCTGTTGGAAAGTTCATCTGAACTTCTCTTTGCGTCCCTGGAGTCTTTCGTGGTTAGAATGGATACTTCAGAGTTCCATTCAGAAATGTTCTTATAGAATAGATGTTTCGGCGGTTGTCGGTCTTCGCATTCCAGGTCGACATAAATTCTAGCTGCAGACTAGTAATTAGTATCAAAGAGTTGCTCTTGTTCTTTCGGTATCGATAGTCTCAGAGTTTCAACAACCATTACAACCTTATACTCAGGCTGGTCTGGTCTCAAACCTCTCGTGGTAATCGAGGTAAGCTGGTCTGGTCTCAAACCTTGGCCCTCTCGTGGTAATCGTGGTAAGCTGGTCTAAAGGGAATCCCTCCAGGTGGGGGTTATATTCGTAACAGCAGAAAGGGGATGTCCCATGACGCCAGATCAATGTCTGTGCTCATGGGGCGGGCCAATGATTTAGTTAAACTCCAAAGGGAATTGGATTCTCTTTCCTTAAACAGTTTAAAATCCCATTACGTAATTTCACAAATAGTTTAGTCTTTACTCATTCATTTTATACAACAATTAGATGCAAGCCTCATAACTGAGACTCTTGTATAAACAGAGTTATGGTAATGTGGCTGTATTGTCTCTCATGAGTTCTCCCCCTGGATTCTCCCCCTACCGTGTACACATTCTCCAAAACATGGCCATTGTTCAGTTCTCAAGTTCTGTGATGTGGAAGAGGTTCCTTTGTTCTCCTGTGAACCTCACTCCCTCTCTCCTCTGGCCATGAGGAGAGAACTCCTCTAGGAATTTTTGACCTGCCTAACAGAGCCTGGGTGTAGGGGGAAGAGAGAGAGGTGGTAAGAGAGAGAGAGGGGGATGGTGCAGAGAGAGGGGGACCCAAAGAGGGCCACCCTGTTACTCACCTTAGAGTACCACCCTGTTACTCACCTTAGAGGCTGCTGCCCTATATATACTGTATTCTATGTATATACAGTATTCTACTGTATTCTAGTCAATGCCACTCCGACATTGCACGTCCTAATATTGATATATTTCTTAATTCCATTCTTTTACTTTAGATTTATGTGAATTGTTAGATATTACTGCACTGTTGGAGCTAGAAACACAAGCATTCTGCTACACCAGCAATAACATCATGATTTCTATACAATATCAATGTGAGTGGAAAAAATTCACTTTTTTTATATAAATATATACTGTATGTATGTAATTTTCTTGTTTTGTTCTTCAAAAATATCACAATCTATTTCAGGATATTTATTATGAATTTGGATATTTAAAAAACTGTGTTTTGACACTGGGCTGTAAATCACAAATCCATGGCAACAGTATTGTTTTCACCTTCTGTTTTAGGAATATAAATGAAACTTTTAATATAATGTTTCAACATGATTGTAAGGTTCTGTATTTATTTTCTTACGATTCTGCGAAATAAACACCTGCGGCGCTCTGCGCGTGGACCTTTTTGTCCCTGTTTTCATTACAATGATTCTATTTCATCCCGTAAAAACTACTGATTGAGCCCCAAAAACGTTGATTTATTGATTTTGATGGTTAAACTGAAATCACGAAAATACCTTTGACTTGCCTACTAAATGGAATCTAATCGATGTCGGCCAATTAGTTGTTTAAATAATCTCATTTTTTCTGTCAGAAATGACATCCTCTGTTAGCTGCTCTTCTGTCTGTCCCTGCTCGGGGAGTGAGTAGTGAGTAGCCATAGCAACTGCTCCGTTTTTCTGCTTCGGTGCTCACGAGACAGTTGCCTGTACACACAGCTGTTAACAAGCACATTACTAGATTTTGGCAATGAAGGCAGCCTTTTACTCCGACTCGTGTATATGGACATGTGTACGGCTCCGGACTGGCTTCAACTGCAGCGAGGCGTGAGAGTGAGCCGATGGAATGGGGGAGGGAGAATTATTTTATTTTTTGGGTAAAAAAATATATATTAGGCTAAGTAAACTACACTGAGTGTACAAAACATTAAGAACACCTTCCTAATATTGAGTTGCACCCCCTTTTGCCCTCAGAACAGCCTCAGTTTGTCAGGGCATGGGACTCTACAAGGTGTTGAAAGAGTTCCACAGGGATGCTGACCCATGTTGACTCCAATGCCTCCTACAGTTGTGTCAATTTGGCTGGATGTCCTTTGGGTGGTGGACCAGTCTTGATACATGTGGGAAATTGTTGAGCATGAAAAACACAGCAACGTTGCAAACCTGTGCACCTACTACCATACCCCGTTCAAAGGCACGTAAGTATTTTGTCTTGCCCATTCACCCTCTGAATGGCACACATACACAATCCTTGTCTCTATTGTCTCAAGACTTAAAAAACCTTCTTTAAAACCTCTACGGGATCGGTGGCCCTATACCGGGACGGTTGTTGCTAACGTGCACTAATGTGACTAGAATGGGGGTTGGTGCGGCAGCGTAGCCTAGTGGTTAGAGCGTTGGACTAGTAGCCGAAAGGTTGCAAGTTCGAATCCCCGAGCTGACAAGGTCCCAATCTGTCATTTTTCCCCTGAACAAGGCAGTTAACCCACTGTTCCTAGGCCGTCATTGAAAATAATAATTTGTTCATTAACTGACTTGCCTGGTTAAATAAAGGTCAAATAAAAAAATGACATTGTAAGTAACATCCAACTTTCCAGGACATAGACATGTCTTATATGGGCAGAAAGCTCAAATTCTTGTTAATCTAACTGCACTGTCCTATTTACAGTAGCTAATACAGGGAAAAAATACCATGCTATTGTTTGAGGAGAGTGCACAACAACAAAACACTTTTATCACAGCAACTGGTTTGATACATTCACCTCTGAAGGTAAATAATGTACTTACATTCAGTAAACTCTGATTTGTCATCCTGAGGGTCCCAGTGATAAAATGTAGCATAGTTTTGTTTGATAAAATACATTTTTATATTCAAATGCAGGAACTGGGTTCTGAAGTTTGAACCCCTGCTGTGTCTAAATGAAATGCTCCACACATTAAATATCTCTAACCCAACAAAAAAAATGACTTCCTGTACTGCCCGTCCCTGTAGACTGTCGATCCTGTCCTGTCCTGAACTCTACCCCCATTTCTGCCTGAATCACGCGAGACCCGCAGGAGTCCTCTTTCCGTGTCAACGTCTATTCCCAATTGTAGCTTCTGTCCCTCCCCTTGCCCAAACCTGGGATCAACCTGGGTTCAACATGGGTGCAAACCAGGGACCCTCTGAACACATTGACAACAGTCCCCCTTAAAGCATCATTACCTATCTCTGCAAAGGGAAACAACTTTTTCAAGTTCTCAGAGCAAGTGACATCACCGATTCAAATGCTACTAGCGTGCACCGCTAACTAGCTAGCCATTTCACGCCGGTAACACTAGTACACTCTTCTTTCACGCTAAATAAGTGGTTAGAGCGTTGGGCCAGTAACCGAACGGTTGCTGGATCGAATCCCTGAGCTGACAAGGTAAAAATCTGTCCTTCTGCCTCTGAGCAAGGCTGTTAATCCACTGTTCCCCGGGCGCCGAAGACGTGGATGTTGATTAAGGCAGCCCCCCGCACCTCTCTGATTCAGACAGTTAAATGCGGAAGACACATTTCAGTTGAAGGCATTCAGTTGTACAACTGACTAGGTATCCCCCCTTTCACCCTTAGATATCAGCAGATGTTGTTCAGCCAGACTCACCTTTAAATAATCAATAAACCTTAAAGGGATGGTTTTCATGTTTAGTTGAAAAACACAGAAAAGGATTGTTGTCCCCTGATTCAGAATATATCACGTTTATAGTCCAGCTCTGTGTAAGAACTATTGAAGATTGAAAGCCGCAGAAAATGTCATAAACATCCACTTTTTCAACAACAGAATTAGCTGTGGATTCCTGATTCAGAATATATCAACCTCTGACCCACTGGAATTGTGGGAAATAATCTGTCTGAAAACAATTGTTGGAAAAATGACTTGTGTCATGCACAAAGTAGATGTCCTAACCGACTTGCCAAAACTATAGTTTGTTAACAAGAAATTTGTGGAGTGGTTGAAAAACGAGTTTTAATGACTCCAACCTAAGTGTATGTAAACTTCAGACTTGAACTGTACGTTAGTCACACGCAATATCTCAGACAGCACCGGCCCGATTTAAAAAAATCTTGGGTGAATGATGCGTGTTGCCATAGAGATCCGGCATTTACTAAATAACACTGATTAGCCCGAGGCAGGAGCTTTAGTAATTAACTGAAATATGTTAGTCACACGCAATCTCTCAATTGGCCCAAAGTGGGGCGATTAATAAGTGGTGGGGAACGACGTGTTTAATATTGCCTTGTTTTCATAGTCATGACATGCTTGGTTCAATAGCTATTGACGTAAGTAGTGAATATCCAATATAAAGCTCATTTGACCTTGTTGAGAGAGGGAGGGGGTATGGAATAGCGATGGAATCAAGAAGGACTTATGGTTTTAAGGGGTGGAGAGGCTACTGGGCTCCCTGAGGGAAACTGTGCTGTACCGTAGAAATAGAATGAACGGACAGGGAAACCTTGAACCCTGGCATTCTGACAGGTGAACTCATGGGTACACTCGGAATGGCTGCCTGGTACTGTAATTAAATCATTTCCATGGTAACGTAGAATGTTCATTCAAATGATGTTAACTAATGTGGCTCATGCAATGGAAATTTATTTTTTTGTAATCGCATTCGAGTTGAATTAACAAATCACAGCACAGATTGATGGGTACACTTCCTGCTTTTACTTCCTGCTTTGCTCCAAAAGACGGTTTGTCAGACAACGTCACCAAAATGATTTACGCGCATCGATGTGGCCATAAAGGGTGTATTGTTGTCATCCTGAACACCCAGATAGTTATCAACAATGACACGAAGCTGCCATGTGAGGAATCGTATAGGTGGCTCGTTTCAGCTCGTTTCAGCTCGTTTCAGCTCGTTACAGCTCGTTTCAGCTCGTTACAGCTCGTTACAGCTCGTTTCAGCTCGTTACAGCTCGTTTCAGCTCGTTTCAGCTCGTTACAGCTCGTTTCAGCTCGTTTCTGCTCGTTACAGCTCGTTTCAGCTCGTTACAGCTCGTTACAGCTCGTTTCAGCTCGTTACAGCTCGTTACAGCTCGTTTCAGCTCGTTACAGCTCGTTACAGCTCGTTTCAATTCGTTACAGCTCGTTACAGCTCGTTACAGCTCGTTACAGCTCGTTACAGCTCGTTACATCTCGTTACAGCTCGTTACATCTCGTTACAGCTCGTTACAGCTCGTTACAGCTCGTTTCAGCTCGTTACAGCTCGTTTCAACTCGTTACAGCTCGTTACAGCTCGTTACAGCTCGTTACAGCTCGTTACAGCTCGTTACATCTCGTTACAGCTCGTTACATCTCGTTACAGCTCGTTACAGCTCGTTACAGCTCGTTACAGCTCGTTTCAGCTCGTTACAGCTCGTTTCAGCTCGTTACAGCTCGTTATTGATACCATGTCTTGTTTTGAGGTGTTTTGACTGATGTCGTGTCTATGTGCTAATATGGCTAAAATTCACTAGGTAGCCAACCAACAACTGTCGCTATGTATTTGAGAGACAGCAAGTGCTCATTATGCAAATGTATTTATGGGAGACAAAATACAGTTTAAAGGTTGTTGTTTACAGTCAATGCCAACCTTGTTTATTTTGCCCCATACTTGCTCACGCGTTGGTTTTATTGCTCAGCAACCAACCCGTCTATAGGTACACTCGCAATGGCCGCCAGTCAACCCATTATGCCATCATTGACTTGAACGGGGACACTCGTTCTATTCATTCTATGTCTATGCACTGTACATTGTCATTTCAGCACCACTTTTTCATAAACAGTGTTGTGTTTTAATGGAGTTTCCATCTTAACACTCTGCTGTCGTTCTATTGTCTGTGTAACAGGAATTATCTCTCGTCAGTCCTACACGATGCTCGTCTCCTCAAACCGATCTGTCTTGTAGGACGTGGAACTCATCTAAAAACAAAAATGGAGATTTGCCTAATACTAGTTCCTAATTCTGGAAATCACGCCGCTCTCGGTAGCTATGAAAACCATCAGCTGAGCAATCTGGCTCCAAATAGCAGCCGAGTGCTTGGAAGGGCCGTGCGATAGCTACTTTTCTAGCTTGGTGAGGAAGTTGTACGGCACCAAAGTCCTGGCACTGTTCCCATAAATCAGGCAGGTATCTGACTGACAGCTGGCACTGGTCCCATAAATCAGGCAGGTATCTGACTGACAGCTGGCACTGGTCCCATAAATCGGGCAGGTATCTGACTGACAGCTGGCACTGGTCCCATAAATCGGGCAGATATCTGACTGACAGCTGGCACTGGTCCCATAAATCGGGCAGGTATCTGACTGACAGCTGGCACTGGTCCCATAAATCGGGCAGGTATCTGACTGACAGCTGGCACTGGTCCCATAAATCGGGCAGGTATCTGACTGACAGCTGGCACTGGTCCCATAAATCGGGCAGGTATCTGACTGACAGCTGGCACTGGTCCCATAAATCGGGCAAGTATCTGACTGACAGCTGGCACTGGTCCCATAAATCGGGCAGGTATCTGACTGACAGCTGGCACGGGACGCCTCGCTACTTTGGAACATTTGGTCGAAGTGATGACGTCACAGAGGGCAGCACCGCTGTGGAACTTGGTGCTCTAATCACTGGCAGTACACACGATGTCATGACAACTCATTAGGGAATTAGCTGTGACTTCACTACACTAGCTACATAGAGGGAGTATTCAGCATTGTGGACGTCATGACAACTCATTAGGGAATTAGCTGTGACTTCACTACACTAGCTATATAGAGGGAGTATTCAGCATTGAGGATGTCATGACAACTCATTAGGGAATTAGCTGTGACTTCACTACACTAGCTATATAGAGGGAGTATTCAGCATTGTGGACGTCATGACAACTCATTAGGGAATTAGCTGTGACTTCACTACACTAGCTATATAGAGGGAGTATTCAGCATTGTGGATGTCATGACAACTCATTAGGGAATTAGCTGTGACTTCACTACACTAGCTATATAGAGGGAGTATTCAGCATTGTGGATGTCATGACAACTCATTAGGGAATTAGCTGTGACTTCACTACACTAGCTACATAGAGGGAGTATTCAGCATTGTGGATGTCATGACAACTCATTAGGGAATTAGCTGTGACTTCACTACACTAGCTATATAGAGGGAGTATTCAGCATTGTGGACGTCATGACAACTCATTAGGGAATTAGCTGTGACTTCACTACACTAGCTATATAGAGGGAGTATTCAGCATTGTGGACGTCATGACAACTCATTAGGGAATTAGCTGTGACTTCACTACACTAGCTACATAGAGGGAGTATTCAGCATTGTGGATGTCATGACAACTCATTAGGGAATTAGCTGTGACTTCACTACACTAGCTATATAGAGGGAGTATTCAGCATTGTGGACGTCATGACAACTCATTAGGGAATTAGCTGTGACTTCACTACACTAGCTATATAGAGGGAGTATTCAGCATTGTGGACGTCATGACAACTCATTAGGGAATTAGCTGTGACTTCACTACACTAGCTATATAGAGGGAGTATTCAGCATTGTGGACGTCATGACAACTCATTAGGGAATTAGCTGTGACTTCACTACACTAGCTATATAGAGGGAGTATTCAGCATTGTGGATGTCATGACAACTCATTAGGGAATTAGCTGTGACTTCACTACACTAGCTATATAGAGGGAGTATTCAGCATTGAGTGTGTGAACTGGTGGAGTTAGCATCCCTGCCTTTTGTTTCATATGGGTTGATTTGGTTCAGTCAGCAAGCAGACTAGCCAGCTAACAGCCAGCTAACAGCCAGCTAACAGCTAGCTAACAGCCAGCTAACAGCCAGCTAACAGCCAGCTTACAGCCAGCTAACAGCCAGCTAACAGCCAGCTTACAGCCAGCTAACAGCCAGCTTACAGCCAGCTAACAGCCAGCTAACAGCCAGCTTACAGCCAGCTAACAGCCAGCTTACAGCCAGCTAACAGCCAGCTAACAGCCAGCTTACAGCTAGCTAACAGCTAGCTAACAGCCAGCTAACAGCCAGCTTACAGCCAGCTAACAGCCAGCTAACAGCCAGCTTACAGCCAGCTAACAGCCAGCTTACAGCCAGCTAACAGCCAGCTAACAGCCAGCTAACAGCCAGCTAACAGCCAGCTTACAGCTACTTTTCGTGTACATTTTGAATTTCATAAATACTGATTCTACCACCACAAAATAAAATTAGCTAGATGTAGAATCAGGTAGTTATCAGACAGATCAGTGCAGGTGGCCATCTGAGACAACGGGGTAACAGGCTGAGCGAGGACGATGGAATGGTACCATGGATGTGGGAGATGTTTAGCTGTTAGAGAGCTCTGGTTTCACCACATGGAGGACGGAGGCTGTATTGTGTTGTTGTTGTTGTGTGTGTCTGTAGCCAGTCAACGGTGCTCCCCCATGCTGGAAGGATGCAGCTGTGACCAGCAATGTGTCTGTGCCAGGTCAGGGACACTTGAGCAGTACTGACTCTCTCTCTCTCTCTCTCTCTCTCTCTCTCTCTCTCTCTCTCTCTCTCTCTCTCTCTCTCTCTCTCTCTCTCTCTCTCTCTCTCTCTCTCTCTCTCTCTCTCTCTCTCTCTCTCTCTCTCTCTCTCTCTCTCTCTCTCTCTCTCTCTCTCTCTCTCTCTCTCTCTCTCTCTCTCTCTCTCTCTCTCTCTCTCTCTCTCTCTCTCTCTCTCTCTCTCTCTCTCTCTCTCTCTCTCTCTGGCTCACACAGTGTAACAGACTCTGTAAAACACTCACACAGTGTAACAGACACAGACTCTGTGAAACGCTCCTCAAACACTTGTCTCCATCTCTTCTCTGTGTGCCTGCATTTCAACAGATGTTAAAACAGACCTTTATGTAAATCTGTTACGAGGGCAGAAGACTTTTCTCCCTGTTCCCTACACAGTACTTTAGATCAGGGCCCGTACGGTTCCGTTTGGAACGCAGGAGAGACTGCTACTCCAGTCCGTTAATGGTAACTCCTGGTAATGTGGTGGGATGTTATGTTGAAACCATTCAGATGGTTTTCAGACTTTTATATTGATGACAGAGAAAAAGGATCGTGTCTGTCTGTCTTGTTACTCTGTGAACACATGATGCAGCATTGTCACGAGGTGCTATCAGCATCACATACAGGTGGAGTATTGTTCGTATGGCATTCACATAGGTGATAGGACCTAGCAGTCAGCGATGAAGCTTTAATATGGGTTCATCTGCAGTCAGATTTCCTACCATGACCTTCATCATGTCTTTAATAATACTCATTTATATTACTATTATTATATTACTGCTATTAAACAGTTATTAGATTACTACTATAAAACAGTTATTATTTTACAACTATTCAACTGTTATTATATTACTACTATTAAACTGTTATTTTATTTACTATAAAACAATTGTTATTATAGAGAGAGAAAGAGAGAGAGAGAGAGAGAGAGAGAGAGAGAGTAAGAGAGAGTGAGAGAGAGAGAGAGAGAGAGAGAGAGAGAGAGAGAGAGAGAGAGAGAGACAGAGAGACAGAGAGACAGAGAGACAGAGAGAGAGAGAGGACTCTTTAGGTCAGTTTACTTACTGCTCAGCTCTTGGGACAAGTGTAGTCGATAATTCCATCACTGACATTGACCCTTCCTCCATTAGTGCATTCACTGTCAGACCACAGACACCATTGTCAGATCACAGTCAGATCAATGTGTTTCTAAAGACATTTACCGGCAATATTCATTTAAAAAAACAGCCCAATAAACTCTACAACATGAACCAATCAAAACAGACTCAAAACAGAAAAGGAGAGAGATTCATTGACACATTGAACTCAGATGATGAGCTCTATACAGTTCTTCAATAACTCACAATACCAAAACAATAAAGAAGGTGTCCATCCGGCTACTCGAAACAACATATTCCTTAAAACATCAAAAGAACATCTGAGAAACCAAAGTTAATGTAACATCCGAAAGAAAAATAATATGTTTCTGAAAAATGGTTTGATAATGAATTTAAAACAATTAGAAAACACCTAAGACAAATGGTCAAATTGTCCTTCTCCCTAACCATCACCCCACTGACCATACTGACCTTACACACACTAATTAATAAACACGTGCACCAAAAAAATAGGGTGAAACCTTTGCTTGCTTTTTTTACTTTAAAAAAGCATTTGATTCTATTTGTCATGAAGGTCTATTCTCCAAAGTAGGCTTGGTGGTAACCTGTACAACTTAATAAAATGTAACACAGAAAACAAGTGTGCAATACATCTAAAAAACCAAAGAACATAATTATTTTCACAATGTCGAGGTGTGAGACAAGGCTGCAATTTGACTCCAAATCTTTTCAACATTTATATCAATGAATTTGCCTACATGTTGGACCATTCTGCAGCCCCAGGACTCACACTATTTGACACAGAGGTGAAATACCTACTATATGCTGATGACTTGGTTCTTCTATCACCAACCAAAGAAGGTCTTCAACAGAACATTATAAATCTGGCAATTAAAAAAAAAAAAAAATCGTGATTTTACAGAAAATAAACGATGTCAGGAACACAACTATAAATGAACCTTGAACATAATTGAACTCCCCAAAAAGTACTCATACCTTGGTATGGCCATAGCTGTGTTCGAATACTCATACCAACCCCACTAACCGTACTATTTGCGAGGTAAATTGAGTATGTGTAGTAAGCTTATTGGTCATAGTATGGAGATACAGTTGAAGTCGGAAGTTTACATACACTTAGGTTGGAGTCATTAAAACTCGTTTTTCAACCACTCCACAAATTTCTTGTTAACAAACTATAGTTTTGGCAAGTCGGTTAGGACATCTACTTTGTGCATGACACAAGTCATTTTTCCAACAATTGTTTACAGACAGATTATTTCACTTATAATTGACTGTATCACAATTCCAGTGGGTCAGAAGTTTACATACACTAAATTGACTGTGCCTTCAAACAGCTTGGAAAATTCCAGAAAAAAATTATACATCAAACTTGACAGTATATTAACTATCTGCTAACTAACTACCCAAACTTTAATGATTCACGTCATTCTTAGTGGTATATTCATTGAGCTTTCTCATAGGACATTGCTAATTCTGATCTATTCCGATTTCCGAGCACTCGCCTGAGTGAAGAATAACTGAGGAATTTACACGTTTTTATTTTTAACTAGGCAAGTCAGTTAAGAACACATTCTTATTTTCAATGACGGCCTACTGGGGAACAGTGGGTTAACTGCCTTGTTCAGGGGCAGAACTACAGATATTTACCTTGTCAACTCGGGGACCACTAGGCTACCTGCCGCCCCCCTCTAACCAATGACGGCCTAGGAACAGCGGGTTAACTGCCTTGTTCAGGGGCAGAACTACAGATATTTACCTTGTCAACTCGGGGACCACTAGGCTACCTGCCGCCCCCCTCTAACCAATGACGGCCTAGGAACAGCGGGTTAACTGCCTTGTTCAGGGGCAGAACTACAGATATTTACCTTGTCAACTCGGGGACCACTAGGCTACCTGCCGCCCCCCTCTAACCAATGACGGCCTAGGAACAGTGGGTTAACTGCCTTGTTCAGGGGCAGAACTACAGATATTTACCTTGTCAACTCGGGGACCACTAGGCTACCTGCCGCCCCCCTCTAACCAATGACGGCCTAGGAACAGCGGGTTAACTGCCTTGTTCAGGGGCAGAACTACAGATATTTACCTTGTCAACTCGGGGACCACTAGGCTACCTGCTGCCCCAAATGTGTTAAACGTTGAATGCTCAACACCCATTGAATATATGACCGTTGTCAGTAAACGTCTGCAAAAAAAAAAGCGTAATTAAATTGTTGCCAGCAGCACAGTTACAGTCACCGACGCTCTGGATAACATGAAACCAGCCTAACCAGCTCTGCTAGGGCGAATAAAATGGTCTCTCATTTGTGTCTGAAAGTAGCTAGCAAGCTAGCCAATGTTAGCCAGTTAGCCAGTTAGCAAGCTAGCCAATGTTAGCCAGTTAGCAAGCTAGCCAATTTTAGCCAGTTAGCCAGTTAGCAAGCTAGCCAATGTTAGCCAGTTAGCCAGTTAGCAAGCTAGCCAATGTTAGCCAGTTAGCAAGCTAGCCAATGTTAGCCAGTTAGCCAGTTAGCAAGCTAGCCAATGTTAGCCAGTTAGCTTAGGTGCTTGACTGCCGTTGTGAGGTCAGAATGCTCGACTCAAACCTACCGCTCGGCCAAAGTGTCCAGTGACTTGCTCCGGGAGCGAAACGCGCTGAATTTACAAATGGACAATGTTCTGGATTTAAGAACGCTCAGAGCACACTCTGAGTGCACTTTGGCAGTCCATATTGAATTTACGAACACAGCCGAAATCGTAAAATGTCTAGCTAGTCATTTGGTAGGCTAATAAGCTAGCAAGAGGTTGCATAGCAACAGCATCAACTTCCGGTAGACAGTCGATGCTCTAGTACGCTCAACTGAAAGGATACCGTTCGTTTACAGTATACTAAAATTAACTAACAGTATATAGAATGTAATATATACTCATTAAGTATGTGGTATACAGTATGTTAGTATGGGTATTTGAACACAGCTCATATCTGCATCGAGAATCTTTAATATGGCAGTGTATGCAATAAAAATGAAATAATTGAAAATCCCAATTAGAATTTGGACCAAAATATTTGACAGCGTAATCCTACCAATAGCTCTCTACGGAAGTGAGGTTTGGGGGCCACTCAATAAACTGTACTTTAAAATGTGAGACAAACATCCAATTGAAGCCCTACATGCAGAATTATGACGGAACATTCTACAAGTCCAAAGAAATACACAAACTATTGCATGTCGGGCAGAATTAGGCCTCTTTCCATGATGAATGCAACTAATATTAATAGTAATGAAAATACAGAAAAGATCATCATGATGTTGCCTTATTCAAGTACAAATTCAAGTCTCCAATTTAAAGCATTTGAAAGCCGAGAGGTGAGCCCAGAACCGAGACCTAACCAACCGAGCCCTCTCAGTCAGCTGGTGTTGGACCTAACCAACCGAGCCCTCTCAGTCAGCTGGTGTTGGACCTAACCAACCGAGCCCTCTCAGTCAGCTGGTGTTGGACCTAACCAACCGAGCCCTCTCAGTCAGCTGGTGTTGGACCTAACCAACCGAGCCCTCTCACTCAGCTGGTGTTGGACCTAACCAACCGAGCCCTCTCACTCAGCTGGTGTTGGACCTAACCAACCGAGCCCTCTCACTCAGCTGGTGTTGGACCTAACCAACCGAGCCCTCTCAGTCAGCTGGCGTTGGACCTA
>NC_092114.1:3472498-3514998 GCF_045679555.1 Salvelinus alpinus
TAGAAAGGATCAGAACGTCAGAAACATCACAACACAGGATGGTGTTCAGAGATAGATGGGGGGGTTGAATGGAGCTGAAGGATGAGACTGGGTGGTGGTCAGAGATAGATGGGAGGGGTTGAGGGGAGCTGAAGGATGGGACTGGATGGTGTTCAGAGATAGATGGGAGGGGTTGAGGGGAGCTGAAGGATGAGACTGGGTGGTGGTCAGAGATAGATGGGAGGGGTTGAGGGGAGTTGAAGGATGGGACTGGATGGTGTTCAGAGATAGATGGGAGGGGTTGAGGGGAGCTGAAGGATGGGACTGGATGGTGTTCAGAGATAGATGAGAGGGGTTGAGGGGAGCTGAAGGATGGGACTGGATGGTGTTCAGAGATAGATGGGAGGGGTTGAGGGGAGCTGAAGGATGAGACTGGGTGGTGTTCAGAGATAGATGGGAGGGGTTGAGGGGAGCTGAAGGATGGGACTGGATGGTGTTCAGAGATAGATGTGAGGGGTTGAGGGGAGCTGAAGGATGGGACTGGATGGTGTTCAGAGATAGATGGGAGGGGTTGAGGGGAGCTGAAGGATGGGACTGGATGGTGTTCAGAGATAGATGGGAGGGGTTGAGGGGAGCTGAAGGATGGGACTGGATGGTGTTCAGATATAGATGGGAGGGGTTGAGGGGAGCTGAAGGATGGGACAGGATGGTGTTCAGAGATAGATGGGAGGGGTTGAGGGGAGCTGAAGGATGGGACTGGATGGTGTTCAGAGATAGATGGGAGGGGTTGAGGGGAGCTGAAGGATGGGACTGGATGGTGTTCAGAGATAGATGGGAGGGGTTGAGGGGAGCTGAAGGATGGGACAGGATGGTGTTCAGAGATAGATGGGAGGGGTTGAGGGGAGCTGAAGGATGGGACTGGATGGTGTTCAGAGATAGATGGGAGGGGTTGAGGGGAGCTGAAGGATGGGACTGGATGGTGTTCAGAGATAGATGGGAGGGGTTGAGGGGAGCTGAAGGATGGGACTGGATGGTGTTCAGAGATAGATGGGAGGGGTTGAGGGGAGCTGAAGGATGGGACTGGATGGTGTTCAGAGATAGATGGGAGGGGTTGAGGGGAGCTGAAGGATGAGACTGGGTGGTGGTCAGAGATAGATGGGAGGGGTTGAGGGGAGCTGAAGGATGGGACTGGATGGTGTCAGGAGATAGATGGGAGGGGTTGAGGGGAGCTGAAGGATGGGACTGGATGGTGTTCAGAGACAGATGGGAGGGGTTGAGGGGAGCTGAAGGATGGGACTGGATGGTGTTCAGAGATAGATGGGAGGGGTTGAGGGGAGCTGAAGGATGGGACTGGATGGTGTTCAGAGATAGATGGGAGGGGTTGAGGGGAGCTGAAGGATGAGACTGGGTGGTGGTCAGAGATAGATGGGAGGGGTTGAGGGGAGCTGAAGGATGGGACTGGATGGTCTTCAGAGATAGATGGGAGGGGTTGAGGGGAGCTGAAGGATGGGACTGGATGGTGTTCAGAGACAGATGGGAGGGGTTGAGGGGAGCTGAAGGATGGGACTGGATGGTGTTCAGAGATAGATGGGAGGGGTTGAGGGGAGCTGAAGGATGGGACAGGATGGTGTTCAGAGATAGATGGGAGGGGTTGAGGGGAGCTGAAGGATGGGACTGGGTGGTGTTCAGAGATAGATGGGAGGGGTTGAGGGGAGCTGAAGGATGGGACTGGATGGTGTTCAGAGATAGATGGGAGGGGTTGAGGGGAGCTGAAGGATGGGACTGGATGGTGTTCAGAGATAGATGGGAGGGGTTGAGGGGAGCTGAAGGATGAGACTGGATGGTGTTCAGAGATAGATGGGAGGGGTTGAGGGGAGCTGAAGGATGGGACTGGATGGTGTTCAGAGATAGATGGGAGGGGTTGAGGGGAGCTGAAGGATGGGACTGGATGGTGTTCAGAGAGAGATGGGAGGGGTTGAGGGGAGCTGAAGGATGGGACTGGATGGTGTTCAGAGAGAGATGGGAGGGGTTGAGGGGAGCTGAAGGATGAGACTGGATGGTGTTCAGAGATAGATGGGAGGGGTTGAGTGTAGCTGAAGGATGGGACAGGATGGTGTTCAGAGACAGATGGGAGGGTTTGAGGGGAGCTGAAGGATAAGACTGGATGGTGTTCAGAGATAGATGGGAGGGGTTGAGGGGAGCTGAAGGATGGGACTGGATGGTGTTCAGAGATAGATGGGAGGGGTTGAGGGGAGCTGAAGGATGGGACTGGATGGTGTTCAGAGATAGATGGGAGGGGTTGAGGGGAGCTGAAGGATGGGACTGGATGGTGTTCAGAGATAGATGGGAGGGGTTGAGGGGAGCTGAAGGATGGGACTGGAGGGTGTTCAGAGAAAGATGGGAGGGGTTGAGGGGAGCTGAAGGATGGGACTGGATGGTGTTCAGAGATAGATGGGAGGGGTTGAGGGGAGCTGAAGGATGGGACTGGATGGTGTTCAGAGACAGATGGGAGGGGTTGAGGGGAGCTGAAGGATGGGACTGGATGGTGTTCAGAGATAGATGGGAGGGGTTGAGGGGAGCTGAAGGATGGGACTGGATGGTGTTCAGAGATAGATGGGAGGGGTTGAGGGGAGCTGAAGGATGGGACTGGATGGTGTTCAGAGATAGATGGGAGGGGTTGAGGGGAGCTGAGCTGGGAAAATGATGTAGTAATGATGATGGTGGTTGTAGTACTGATGTAATGGTGAGGAGGACAGTTAGATGTAAGTTAGTTATAGTTGTAATAGGTAGAGATATTAGAGGTAGAAATGCTGCTAGTGGTAATGGTAGTAGAGAAATTCGAGGTAGACATGATACTAGTAGTAATGGTAGTAGAGATATTAGAGGTATAAATGATACTAGTAGTAATGGTAGTAGAGATATTAGAGGTATAAATGATACTAGTAGTAATGGTAGTAGAGATATTAGAGGTATAAATGATACTAGTAGTAATGGTAGTAGTAGATATATTAGAGGTATAAATGATACTAGTAGTAATGGTAGTAGTAGAGATATTAGAGGTATAAATGATACTAGTAGTAATGGCGGTAGAGATATTAGAGGTATAAATGATACTAGTAGTAATGGTAATGATACTAGTAGTAATGGTGGTAGATATATTAGAGGTATAAATGATACTAGTAGTAATGGTAGTAGAGATATTAGAGGTATAAATGATACTAGTGGTAATGGTAGTAGAGATATTAGAGGTATAAATGATACTAGTAGTAATGGTAGTAGAGATATTAGAGGTATAAATGATACTAGTAGTAATGGTAGTAGAGATATTAGAGGTAGAAATGATACTAGTAGTAATGGTAGTAGAGATATTAGAGGTATAAATGATACTAGTAGTAATGGTAGTAGAGATATTAGAGGTATAAATGATACTAGTAGTAATGGTAGTAGAGATATTAGAGGTATAAATGATACTAGTAGTAATGGTAGTAGAGATATTAGAGGTATAAATGATACTAGTAGTTATGGTGTTAGAGATATTAGAGGTATAAATGATACTAGTGGTAATGGTAGTAGAGATATTAGAGGTATAAATGATACTAGTAGTAATGGTAGTAGAGATATTAGAGGTATAAATGATACTAGTAGTAATGGTAGTAGAGATATTAGAGGTATAAATGATACTAGTAGTAATGGTAGTAGAGATATTAGAGGTATAAATGATACTAGTGGTAATGGTAGTAGAGATATTAGAGGTATAAATGATACTAGTAGTAATGATAGTAGAGATATTAGAGGTATAAATGATACTAGTAGTAATGGTGGTAGAGATATTCGAGGTAGACATGATACTAGTAGTAATGGTAGTAAAGATATTAGAGGTATAAATGATACTAGTAGTAATGGTGGTAGATATATTAGAGGTATAAATGATACTAGTAGTAATGGTAGTAGAGATATTAGAGGTATAAATGATACTAGTGGTAATGGTAGTAGAGATATTAGAGGTATAAATGATACTAGTAGTAATGGTAGTAGAGATATTAGAGGTATAAATGATACTAGTAGTAATGGTAGTAGAGATATTAGAGGTATAAATGATACTAGTAGTAATGGTAGTAGAGATATTAGAGGTATAAATGATACTAGTAGTAATGGTAGTAGAGATATTAGAGGTATAAATGATACTAGTAGTAATGGTAGTAGAGATATTAGAGGTATAAATGATACTAGTAGTAATGGTAGTAGATATATTAGAGGTATAAATGATACTAGTGGTAATGGTAGTAGAGATATTAGAGGTATAAATGATACTAGTAGTAATGGTAGTAGAGATATTAGAGGTATAAATGATACTAGTAGTAATGGTAGTAGAGATATTAGAGGTATAAATGATACTAGTAGTAATGGTAGTAGAGATATTAGAGGTATAAATGATACTAGTGGTAATGGTAGTAGAGATATTAGAGGTATAAATGATACTAGTAGTAATGGTAGTAGAGATATTAGAGGTATAAATGATACTAGTAGTAATGGTAGTAGAGATATTCGAGGTAGACATGATACTAGTAGTAATGGTAGTAGAGATATTAGAGGTATAAATGATACTAGTAGTAATGGTAGTAGAGATATTAGAGGTATAAATGATACTAGTAGTAATGATAGTAGAGATATTAGAGGTATAAATGATACTAGTAGTAATGGTGGTAGAGATATTCGAGGTAGACATGATACTAGTAGTAATGGTAGTAGAGATATTAGAGGTATAAATGATACTAGTAGTAATGGTAGTAGTAGATATATTAGAGGTATAAATGATACTAGTAGTAATGGTAGTAGTAGAGATATTAGAGGTATAAATGATACTAGTAGTAATGGCGGTAGAGATATTAGAGGTATAAATGATACTAGTAGTAATGGTAATGATACTAGTAGTAATGGTGGTAGATATATTAGAGGTATAAATGATACTAGTAGTAATGGTAGTAGAGATATTAGAGGTATAAATGATACTAGTGGTAATGGTAGTAGAGATATTAGAGGTATAAATGATACTAGTAGTAATGGTAGTAGAGATATTAGAGGTATAAATTATACTAGTAGTAATGGTAGTAGAGATATTAGAGGTATAAATGATACTAGTAGTAATGGTAGTAGAGATATTAGAGGTATAAATGATACTAGTAGTAATGGTAGTAGAGATATTAGAGGTATAAATGATACTAGTAGTAATGGTAGTAGAGATATTAGAGGTATAAATGATACTAGTAGTAATGTTAGTAGAGATATTAGAGGTATAAATGATACTAGTGGTAATGGTAGTAGAGATATTAGAGGTATAAATGATACTAGTAGTAATGGTAGTAGAGATATTAGAGGTATAAATGATACTAGTAGTAATGGTAGTAGAGATATTAGAGGTATAAATGATACTAGTAGTAATGGTAGTAGAGATATTAGAGGTATAAATGATACTAGTGGTAATGGTAGTAGAGATATTAGAGGTATAAATGATACTAGTAGTAATGGTAGTAGAGATATTTGAGGTATAAATGATACTAGTAGTAATGGTAGTAGAGATATTAGAGGTATAAATGATACTAGTGGTAATGGTAGTAGAGATATATTAGAGGTATAAATGATACTAGTAGTAATGGTAGTAGATATATTAGAGGTATAAATGATACTAGTAGTAATGGTAGTAGTAGAGATATTAGAGGTATAAATGATACTAGTAGTAATGGTTGTAGAGATATTAGAGGTATAAATGATACTAGTAGTAATGGTTGTAGTAGAGATATTAGAGGTATAAATACTACTAGTAGTAATGGTTGTAGTAGAGATATTAGAGGTATAAATACTACTAGTGGTAATGGTAGTAGAGATATTAGAGGTATAAATGATACTAGTAGTAATGGTAGTAGAGATATTAGAGGTATAAATGATACTAGTAGTAATGGTAGTAGAGATATTAGAGGTATAAATGATACTAGTAGTAATGGTAGTAGAGATATTAGAGGTATAAATGATACTAGTAGTAATGGTAGTAGAGATATTAGAGGTATAAATGATACTAGTAGTAATGGTAGTAGAGATATTAGAGGTATAAATGATACTAGTAGTAATGGTAGTAGAGATATTAGAGGTATAAATACTACTAGTGGTAATGGTAGTAGAGATATTAGAGGTATAAATGATACTAGTGGTAATGGTAGTAGAGATATTAGAGGTATAAATGATACTAGTGATAATGGTAGTAGAGATATTAGAGGTATAAATGATACTAGTAGTAATGGTAGTAGAGATATTAGAGGTATAAATGATACTAGTGGTAATGGTAGTAGAGATATTAGAGGTATAAATGATACTAGTAGTAATGGTAGTAGAGATATTAGAGGTATAAATGATACTAGTAGTAATGGTAGTAGAGATATTAGAGGTATAAATGATACTAGTAGTAATGGTAGTAGAGATATTAGAGGTATAAATGATACTTGTAGTAATGGTAGTAGAGATATTAGAGGTATAAATTATACTAGTAGTAATGGTACTAGAGATATTAGAGGTATAAATACTACTAGTGGTAATGGTAGTAGAGATATTAGAGGTATAAATACTACTAGTGGTAATGGTAGTAGAGATATTAGAGGTATAAATACTACTAGTGATAATGGTAGTAGAGATATTAGAGGTATAAATGATACTAGTAGTAATGGTAGTAGAGATATTAGAGGTATAAATGATACTAGTAGTAATGGTAGTAGAGATATTAGAGGTATAAATGATACTAGTAGTAATGGTAGTAGAGATATTAGAGGTATAAATGATACTAGTAGTAATGGTAGTAGAGATATTAGAGGTATAAATGATACTAGTAGTAATGGTAGTAGAGATATTAGAGGTATAAATGATACTAGTAGTAATGGTAGTAGAGATATTAGAGGTATAAATGATACTAGTAGTAATGGTAATGATACTAATGATAATGATACGAGTACTAATGATAATGATACTAATGATAATGATACTAGTACTAATGATAATGATACTAATGATAATGATACTAGTACTAATGATAATGATACTAATGATAATGATACTAGTACTAATGATAATGATACTAATGATAATGATACTAGTACTAATGATAATGATGCTAATGATAATGATACTAGTACTAATGATAATGACACTAATGATAATGATACTAGTGGTAATGATAATGATACTAATGATAATGATACTAGTACTAATGATAATGATACTAATGATAATGATACTAGTAGTAATGATAATGATACTAATGATAATGATACTAGTAGTAATGATAATGATACTAATGATAATGATACTAGTAGTAATGATAATGATACTAATGATAATGATATTAGTGGTAATGATAATGATACTAATGATAATGATACTAGTAGTAATGATAATGATACTAATGATAATGATACTAGTAGTAATGGTAATGATACTAATGATAATGATACTAGTAGTAATGGTAATGATACTAATGATAATGATACTAGTAGTAATGATAATGATACTAATGATAATGATACTAGTAGTAATGATAATGATACTAATGATAATGATACTAGTGGTAATGGTGGTAATAATGTTCATGTTCCATGTTTAAACTTTTATCTTCACTATTATTTATTATATCTACTATTTACTGTTTCCATTTTATTTTTGTTATTTCTGTTCCTTTTGTATTTATTTTATTATTATTTATGATAATTATATATAATTATTATTCACTATTTTATAACAGTTTATATTATATACATTGTTGCTTTGGCAATATTGACACAATATTTTTCATGCCAAAAAAAGCAGCTTGAATTTGAGAGAGAGAGAGAGAGAGAGAGAGAGAGAGAGAGAGAGAGAGAGAGAGAGAGAGAGAGAGAGAGAGAGAGAGAGAGAGAGAGAGAGAGAGAGAGAGAGAGAGAGAGAGAGAGAGAGAGAGAGAGAGAGAGAGAGAGAGAGAGATGTAGCTGACTGAAGAGCTAGTCATTCCATATGTCTTAACCTATTCCTTATTTGGCCTTAATGGCCATGTACTCTTATAACCGCCACCCGGCACAGCCAGAAGAAAACTGGACATCCCTCAGAGTCTGGTTCCTCTCTAGGTTTCTTCGTAGGTTCCTGCCATCTAGGGAGTTTTTCCTAGCCACCGTGCTTCTACATCTGCATTGCTTGCTGTTTGGGGTTTTAGGCTGGGTTTCTGTATAGCACTTTTTGACATCCACTGATGTAAAAAGGGCTTTATAAATACATTTCATTGATTAATTATCTCACATTTACATTCTCACACCTTGCTTTTATCCATTCCACTGATTCTCTCTTTATTTATCTCTATTTCTCTTTCTCTCATCCTGCTCTTCTTGCCGCTCAGACATAGACAAGCCCATTCTGTTATTAAACATCCCTCCTTCTCTCATTATCTCTCAGACATAGACAAGCCCATTCTGTTATTAAACATCCCTCCTTCTCTCATTATCTCTCAGACATAGACAAGCTCATTCTATTATTAAACATCCCTCCTTCTCTCATTATCTCTCAGACATAGACAAGCTCATTCTATTATTAAACATCCCTCCTTCTCTCATTGTCTCTCAGACATAGACAAGCCCATTCTGTTATTAAACATCCCTCCTTCTCTCATTATCTCTCAGACATAGACAAGCTCATTCTATTATTAAACATCCCTCCTTCTCTCATTATCTCTCAGACATAGACAAGCTCATTCTATTATTAAACATCCCTCCTTCTCTCATTGTCTCTCAGACATAGACAAGCCCATTCTGTTATTAAACATCCCTCCTTCTCTCATTATCTCTCAGACATAGACAAGCTCATTCTATTATTAAACATCCCTCCTTCTCTCATTATCTCTCAGACATAGACAAGCTCATTCTATTATTAAACATCCCTCCTTCTCTCATTATCTCTCAGACATAGACAAGCTCATTCTATAATTAAACATCCCTCCTTCTCTCATTATCTCTCAGACATAGACAAGCTCATTCTATTATTAAACATCCCTCCTTCTCTCATTATCTCTCAGACATAGACAAGCCCATTCTGTTATTAAACATCCCTCCTTCTCTCATTATCTCTCAGACATAGACAAGCCCATTCTGTTATTAAACATCCCTCCTTCTCTCATTATCTCTCAGACATAGACAAGCTCATTCTATTATTAAACATCCCTCCTTCTCTCATTATCTCTCAGACATAGACAAGCTCATTCTATTATTAAACATCCCTCCTTCTCTCATTATCTCTCAGACATAGACAAGCTCATTCTATTATTAAACATCCCTCCTTCTCTCATTATCTCTCAGACATAGACAAGCTCATTCTATTATTAAACATCCCTCCTTCTCTCATTATCTCTCAGACATAGACAAGCCCATTCTGTTATTAAACATCCCTCCTTCTCTCATTATCTCTCAGACATAGACAAGCCCATTCTGTTATTAAACATCCCTCCTTCTCTCATTATCTCTCAGACATAGACAAGCCCATTCTATTATTAAACATCCCTCCTTCTCTCATTATCTCTCAGACATAGACAAGCCCATTCTGTTATTAAACATCCCTCCTTCTCTCATTATCTCTCAGACATAGACAAGCCCATTCTATTATTAAACATCCCTCCTTCTCTCATTATCTCTCAGACATAGACAAGCCCATTCTGTTATTAAACATCCCTCCTTCTCTCATTATCTCTCAGACATAGACAAGCCCATTCTATTATTAAACATCGATCCTTCTCTCATTGTCTCTCAGACATAGACAAGCTCATTCTATTATTAAACATCCCTCCTTCTCTCATTATCTCTCAGACATAGACAAGCTCATTCTATTATTAAACATCCCTCCTTCTCTCATTATCTCTCAGACATAGACAAGCTCATTCTATTATTAAACATCCCTCCTTCTCTCATTATCTCTCAGACATAGACAAGCTCATTCTATTATTAAACATCCCTCCTTCTCTCATTATCTCTCAGACATAGACAAGCTCATTCTATTATTAAACATCCCTCCTTCTCTCATTATCTCTCAGACATAGACAAGCTCATTCTATTATTAAACATCCCTCCTTCTCTCATTGTCTCTCAGACATAGACAAGCCCATTCTGTTATTAAACATCCCTCCTTCTCTCATTATCTCTCAGACATAGACAAGCTCATTCTATTATTAAACATCCCTCCTTCTCTCATTATCTCTCAGACATAGACAAGCTCATTCTGTTATTAAACATCCCTCCTTCTCTCATTATCTCTCAGACATAGACAAGCTCATTCTATTATTAAACATCCCTCCTTCTCTCATTATCTCTCAGACATAGACAAGCTCATTCTGTTATTAAACATCCCTCCTTCTCTCATTATCTCTCAGACATAGACAAGTCCATTCTATTATTAAACATCCCTCCTTCTCTCATTATCTCTCAGACATAGACAAGTCCATTCTATTATTAAACATCCCTCCTTCTCTCATTGTCTCTCAGACATAGACAAGTCCATTCTATTATTAAACATCCCTCCTTCTCTCATTGTCTCTCAGACATAGACAAGTCCATTCTATTATTAAACATCCCTCCTTCTCTCATTATCTCTCAGACATAGACAAGTCCATTCTATTATTAAACATCCCTCCTTCTCTCATTGTCTCTCAGACATAGACAAAAAAACATCTCTTCTTTTTATTTGTCTTCTCTGTGACCTTACCAACAGGCGGCTGTGTACCCAGAGTCTGTCTGTCTCACTGGCTGAGACGCTGGCATCTTGTCGGTATTAACACTCACTTCACTGGCTTCCTGTGGCTTGCCTTTCCCGAGTCGTGGTGTGTGTGTGTGTGTGTGTGTGTGTGTGTGTGTGTGTGTGTGTGTGTGTGTGTGTGTGTGTGTGTGTGTGTGTGTGTGTGTGTGTGTGTGTGTGTGTGTGTGTGTGTGTGTGTGTGTGTGTGTGTGTGTGTGTGTGTGTGTGTGTGTGTGTGTGTGTGTGTGTGTGTTCATGTTTTTCACACCAAGTCGAGCACAGAGGAAAGGGTTGCTTTGCTTCTTAGAGCAAGTAAGCCACACCACCAGCCCCTCTCCCTCTTTCAAATTGGTTCAGGAAAACGTTATCTCTCTCTGACTGATCATATCCCGATGTGTGGATCCCTGCATGAATAGTTTAGGATGAGCAGTTTCAGACTATTACAGTTGAAGTCGGAGGTTAACTTAGCCAGGTACATTTAAACTCAGTTCTTTTTTTACAATTCCTGACATTTAATCCTAGTAAAGATTCCCTGTCTTAGGTCAGTTAGGATCACCATTTTATATTACAAATGTGTAATGTCAGAATAATAGTAGAGAGAATTATTTATTTCAGATTTTATTTCTTTCATCACATTCCCAGTGGGTCAGAAGTTTACATACACTCAATTAGTATTTGGTAGCGTTGCCTTTAAATTGTTTAACTTGGGTCAAATGTTTCAGGTAGCCTTCCACAAGCTTCCCTCAATAAGTTGGGTGAATTTTGGCCCATTCCTCCTGTGACAGAGCTGGTGTAACTGAGTCAGGTTTGTAGGCCTCCTTGCTCGCACACACTTTTCCAGTTCTGCCCACAGATTTTCTATGGGATTGAGGTAAGGGCTTTGTGATGGCCACTCCAATACCTTGACTTTGTTGTCCTTAAACCATTTTGCCACAACTTTGGAAGTATGTTTGGGGTCATTGTCCATTTGGAAGACCCATTTGCGACCAAGCTTTAACTTCCTGACTGATGTCTTGAGATGTTACTTCAATATATCCACATAATTTTCCCTCCTCATGATGCCATCTATTTTGTGAAGTGCACCAGTCCCTCCTGCAGAAAAGCACCCCCACAACATGATGCTGCCACCCCCGTGCTTCACAGTTGGCATGGTGTTCTTCGGCTTGCAAGCCTCCCCCTTTTTCCTCCAAACATAACGATGGTCATTATGGACAAACAGTTCTATTTTTGTTTCATCTGACATTTCTCAAAAAAGTACGATCTTTGTCCCCATGTGCAGTTGCAAACCGTAGTCTGGCTTTTTTATGGCAGTTTTGGAGCAGTGTCTTCTTCCTTGCTGAGCGGCCTTTCAGGTTATGTCGATATAGGACTTGTTTTACTGTGGATATAGATGCTTTTGTACCTGTTTCCTCCAGCATCTTCACAAGGTCCTTTGCTGTTGTTCTGGGATTGATTTGCACTTTTCGCACCAAAGTACGTTCATCTCTAGGAGACAGAACGCGTCTCCTTCCTGAGCGGTATGACGGCTGCGTGGTCCCATGGTGTTTATACTTGCGTTCTATTGTTAGTACAGATGAACGTGGCACCTTCAGGCGTTTGGAAATTGCTTTCAAGGATGAACCAGACTTGTGGAGGTCTACAATTTTTTTCTGAGGTCTTGGCTGATTTATTTTGATTTTCCCGTGATGTCAAGCAAAGAGGCACTGCGTTTGAAGATAAGCCTTGAAATACATCCACAGGTACACCTCCAATTGACTCAAATTATGTCAATTAGCCTATCAGAAGCTTCTAAAGCCATGACACAATTTTCTGGAATTTTCCAAGCTGTTTAAAGGCACAGTCAACTTAGTGTATGTAAACTTCTAAACCACTGGAATTGTGATACAGTGAATTATAGGTGAAATAATCTGTAAACAATTGTTGGAAAAATTACTTGTGTCATACGTGGGTGAAAAATTAGTTTTAATAACTCCAACCTAAGTGTATGTAAACTTCCAAATTCAACTGTACATCACATAGTTGAATTGTGTTCAACAGTCATTTTGAAGAATTCTACAGTGGATTGTAAAATGACTCTCACGTGATATTAGTTGGTGCCCTCTGTAAAATGACTCTCACGTGATATTACTTGGTGCCCTCTGTAAAATGACTCTTACGTGATATTACTTGACAGACACTGTTACCTTGGCTAGATTTCCTCTACAAACACAGTGTCTGTGTGAATGGTAATATTACTATATGAACTGGGTGAGACCTATTCACATCAGCAACATAAAGCTGATATGCACTCCAAACGGAACCCTATTCCCTATATAGTGCACTACTTTAGACCAGAGCCCTATGACACCCTATTCCCTAATAGTCCACTACTTTAGACCAGTGCATTATGTAGGGAATAGGATGTAATTGTTGAGGCAATTTATTTCTGGTAGCTACCGAAACCTGTTCAGAGACCGAATGTAGAGTGAGTGGCAATGGAACAATTGAATCATTTTTTTTTTGCAGGTCAGGATGGATGATGGATATTGACTAGTATCGTCCCCTCTAAGGACGATGTCCACGCCCCCACGGAAATCGAATTAGCATAATAAAGAAATCTCCATAAATATCTGTCAGTTTAAGCTAGAAATATAGTACTATAGTATAGTAGTACTATGTTATAACTGGAGACAGTTATTATTCATTGGATGTGTCTCAATCCACTGCATGCGCCTATGAAAGGTGAGCGGTGTTTGTCCCGGAAATAGGTCTTCTCAGAAAAACATCTGTTGCATCTGAACGATTTGGCCTACAAACTGTTATGGTTTGGTCTACAAACTATTTGGCATACAAACTACAAACGATTATGACCCCTCAATGAACACGGTGTTCTTCGTTTTGTTCTACGACCTCCACAAGTGTCAGGAGGACTCGTCTGAAATCGGTACAGCCGATCTGCCAACTTCTGTCTGTAGCGTCCGAACAGTTTGGGCTACACACTACGACCCCTCTGTGGAAAGGTGAGACTCTCACGGGTATGTAGATGTCAGGTGTTTTGTTCTAGGACGCCCACAGACCTCACAAGACTCGTCTGAAGGTCCCCCGGTACCAGTTGTATATGGAGACTGTTTAGTGCCAACAATATGGAGTTAAATACATGTAAAAAAATATATACAAATGTTTGCTGATCTTTCTTCTATAACTCAGACATCAAATCAAATCAAATCAAATGTTATTTGTCACATGCGCCGAATACAACAGGTGTAGTAGACTTTACAGTGAAATTCTTACTTACAAGCCCTTAACCAACAATGGTTTAAGAAGTGAAGAAGAAAAATGTGTTAAAATAAAAAATATATGAATAAGAAGTAAAAGTAACAAGTAATTAAAGAGCAGCAGTAAAATAACAATAGCGAGACTATATACAGGGTGGTACCGGTACAGAGTCAATGTGCGGGGGCACCGGTTAGTCGAGGTAATATGTACATGTAGGTAGAGTTATTAAAGTAATTGTGCATAGATGATAACAACAGACAACAGAGAGTAGCAGCAGTGTAAAAGGGGGGTTGGGGAGGAGGGGCAATGCAAATAGTCTGGGTAGCCATTTGATTAGGTGTTCAGGAGTCTTATGGCTTGGGGGTAGAAGCTGTTAAGAAGCCTCTTGGACCTAGACTTGGCATTCCGGTACCACTTGCAGTACAATTTTTAGGCCTTCCTCTGACACCGCCTGGTATAGAGGTCCTGGATGGCAGGAAGCTTGGCCCCAGTGATGTACTGGGCCGTACGCACTACCCTCTGTAGTGCCTTGCGGTGGGAGGCCGAGCAGTTGCCATAGCAGCCAGTGACGCAACCAGTCAGGATGTCTATACCATCGATGGTGCAGCTGTAGAAACTTTTGAGAAACTGAGGACCCATGCCAAATCTTTTCAGTCTCCTGAGGGAGAATAGGTTTTGTCGTGCCCTCTTCACGACTGTCTTGGTGTATTTGGACCATGTTAGTTTGTTGGTGATGTGGACGCCAAGGAACTTGAATCTCTCAACCTGCTCCACTGCAGCCCCGTCGATGAGAATGGGGGCGTGCTCGGTCCTCCTTTTCCTGTAGTCCACAAACATCTCCTTTGTCTTGATCACGTTGAGGGAGAGGTTGTTGTCCTGGCACCACACGGTCAGGTCTCTGACCTCCTCCCTGTAGGCTGTCTCGTTGTTGTCGGTGGTCAGGCCTACCCCCATCGTGTCATCGGCAAACTTAATGATGGTGTTGGAGTCGTGCCTGGCCGTGCTGTCATGAGTGAACAGGGGGTACAGGAGGGGACTGAGCACGCACCCCTGAGGGGGCACAGTGTTCAGGATCAGCGTGGCGGATGTGTTGTTACCTACCCCCACCATCTGGAGGCAGCCCGTCAGGATGTCCAGGATCCAGTTGCAGAGGGAGGTGTTTAGTCCCAGGATCCTTAGCTTAGTGATGCGCTTTGAGGTCACTATGGTGTTGAACGCAGAGCTGTAGTCAATGAACAGCATTCTCACATAGATGTTCCTTTTGTCCACATGGGAAAGGGCAGTGTGGAATGTAATAGAGATTGCATCATCTGCGGATCTGTTGGGGCAGTATGCAAATTGGAGTGGGTCTAGGGTTTCTGGGATGACGATGTTGATGTGAGCCATGACCAGTCTTTCAAAAAATATAGGACAGATACTTCATTTAGATTTGTTTGGGGGGGGGACTATCTGTTAATCCATATAGTGAATCTGTTATTCAATGCCTTTGTATGGGCTAACAGCAGTAAGACCAAAAATAATTGTTAATCAAATAATTTTTTGCAATATTTTTGGGGTCAAGGGGTCATAAAATTCTAAATCAAATAGCTAAATGCTCCTTGACCTTCTTAAAACTGTTCCATGTTGCTTAGTAGAACCCCCCTCCCACAAAGGACCACTGAGTGCTCTCTCTCTCTCTCTCTCTCTCTCTCTCTCTCTCTCTCTCTCTCTCTCTCTCTCTCTCTCTCTCTCTCTCTCTCTCTCTCTCTCTCTCTCTCTCTCTCTCTCTCTCTCTCTCTCTCTCTCTCTCTCTCTCTCTCTCTCTCTCTCTCTCTCTCTCTCGCTTTTCTCCCTCTAACTCTTTCTCTCTCTCTCCTACGTTCAGCTAGCTGTCCTCATGAAATCATCAGAAGTGCTCCAGTCTTTCTGAGTAGTAACATGGAGACCGATGAAGCCAGAATTGAATCCATTTGCAACAGCAATTAAAGTGAAGGCTATAGCCTCGCTCAGAGGCCTTTATTGCAAATGAATAGAAGTCTCTGGCCCTGCTAAGTGTTCTGGGCTTCACTACACTACTCCCCGCTCTCGATGCTTTTCATTACAGCAGTAAAAAAGTGAGACACATCCTTAACTCTGGTACCACTATAGTAAGACGACCCCGCTGTTACATCAGCCGTGGTCGATGATGTCACCAGGAGCCACGGTCGACGATGTCACCAGGACTACATTTTGAACATGTTTTCGTTGAGCTGCTTGGAAAAAAAAACAAAAGAGAAGTTGATTTCTACAAGAAGTCAAAATCAAACTTTATTAGTCACGTGCGCCGAATACAACAGGTATAGTAGACATTACAGTGAAATTCTTACTTAAGAGCCCTTAAGCAACAATGCTTTAAGAAGTGAAGAAGAAAAACGTGTTAATTAAAAAATAAAAAATAATAATAAATAATTAAAGAGGAGCAGTAAAATAACAATGGGGAGACTATATACAGGGTGTTACGGTACAGAGTCAGTGTGGAGGCTATATACAGGGTGTTACGGTACAGAGTCAATGTGGAGGCTATATACAGGGTATTACGGTACAGAGTCAATGTGGAGGCTATATACAGGGTATTACGGTACAGAGTCAATGTGGAGGCTATATACAGGGTGTTACGGTACAGAGTCAATGTGGAGGCTATATACAGGGGGTACCGGTACAGAGTCAATGTGGAGGCTATATACAGGGGGACCGGTACAGAGTCAATGTGGAGGCTATATACAGGGGGTACCGGTACAGAGTCAATGTGGAGGCTATATACAGTGGGTACCGTTACAGAGTCAATGTGGAGGCTATATACAGGGGGTACCGGTACATAGTCAATGTGGAGGCTATATACAGGGTGTTACGGTACAGAGTCAATGTGGAGGCTATATACAGGGGGTACCGGTACAGAGTCAATGTGGAGGCTATATACAGGGGGGTACTGGTACAGAGTCAATGTGGAGGCTATATACAGGGTGTTACGGTACAGAGTCAATGTGGAGGCTATATACAGGGTGTTATAGTACAGAGTCAATGTGGAGGCTATATACAGGGTGTTACGGTACAGAGTCAATGTGGAGGCTATATACAGGGTATTACGGTACAGAGTCAATGTGGAGGCTATATACAGGGGGTACCGGTACAGAGTCAATGTGGAGGCTATATACAGGGTGTTACGGTACAGAGTCAATGTGGAGGCTATATACAGGGTATTACGGTACAGAGTCAATGTGGAGGCTATATACAGGGGGTACCGGTACAGAGTCAATGTGGAGGCTATATACAGGGTGTTACGGTACAGAGTCAATGTGGAGGCTATATACAGGGTGTTCCGGTACAGAGTCAATGTGGAGACTATATACGGGGGGTACCGGTACAGAGTCAATGTGGAGGCTATATACAGGGGGTACCGGTACAGAGTCAATGTGGAGACTATATACAGGGGGTACCGGTACAGAGTCAATGTGGAGGCTAAATACAGGGGGTACCGGTACAGAGTCAATGTGGAGACTATATACAGGGGGTACCGGTACAGAGTCAATGTGGAGGCTATATACAGGGGGGACCGGTACAGAGTCAATGTGGAGGCTATATACAGGGGGGTACTGGTACAGAGTCAATGTGGAGGCTATATACAGGGTGTTACGGTACAGAGTCAATGTGGAGGCTATATACAGGGTGTACCGGTACAGAGTCAATGTGGAGACTATATACAGGGTATTACGGTACAGAGTCAATGTGGAGACTATATACAGGGTATTACGGTACAGAGTCAGTGTGGAGGCTATATACAGGGTATTACGGTACAGAGTCAATGTGGAGGCTATATACAGGAGGTACCAGTACAGAGTCAATGTGGAGGCTATATACAGGGGGGTACCGGTACAGAGTCAATGTGGAGGCTATATACAGGGGGTACCGGTACAGAGTCAATGTGGAGGCTATATACAGGGGGGTACTGGTACAGAGTCAATGTGGAGGCTATATACAGGGGGTACCGGTACAGAGTCAATGTGGAGGCTATATACAGGGGGTACCGGTACAGAGTCAATGTGGAGGCTATATACAGGGGGTACCGGTACAGAGTCAATGTGGAGGCTATATACAGGGGGTACCGGTACAGAGTCAATGTGGAGGCTATATACAGGGGGTACCGGTACAAAGTCAATGTGGAGGCTATATACAGGGGGTACCGGTACAGAGTCAATGTGGAGGCTATATACAGGGAGTACCGGTACAGAGTCAATGTGGAGGCTATATACAGGGGGTACCGGTACAGAGTCAATGTGGAGGCTATATACAGGGAGTACCGGTACAGAGTCAATGTGGAGGCTATATACAGGGGGTACCGGTACAGAGTCAATGTGGAGGCTACATACAGGGGGTACCGGTACAGAGTCAATGTGGAGGCTATATACAGGGAGTACCGGTACAGAGTCAATGTGGAGGCTATATACAGGGGGTACCGGTACAGAGTCAATGTGGAGGCTATATACAGGGAGTACCGGTACAGAGTCAATGTGGAGGCTATATACAGGGGGTACCGGTACAGAGTCAATGTGGAGGCTATATACAGGGGGTACCGGTACAGAGTCAATGTGGAGGCTATATACAGGGGGTACCGGTACAGAGTCAGTGTGGAGGCTATATACAGGGGGTACCGGTACAGAGTCAATGTGGAGGCTATATACAGGGGGTACCGGTACAGAGTCAATGTGGAGGCTACATACAGGGGGAACCGGTACAGAGTCAATGTGGAGGCTATATACAGGGGGAACCGGTACAGAGTCAGTGTGGAGGCTATATACAGGGGGTACCGGTACAGAGTCAATGTGGAGGCTATATACAGGGGGTACCGGTGCCGAGTCAGTGTGGAGGCTATATACAGGGGGTACCGGTACAGAGTCAATGTGGAGGCTATATACAGGGAGTACCGGTACAGAGTCAATGTGGAGGCTATATACAGGGGGTACCGGTACAGAGTCAATGTGGAGGCTACATACAGGGGGTACCGGTACAGAGTCAATGTGGAGGCTATATACAGGGGGAACCGGTACAGAGTCAGTGTGGAGGCTATATACAGGGGGTACCGGTACAGAGTCAATGTGGAGGCTATATACAGGGGGTACCGGTACAGAGTCAATGTGGAGGCTACATACAGGGGGAACCGGTACAGAGTCAATGTGGAGGCTATATACAGGGGGAACCGGTACAGAGTCAGTGTGGAGGCTATATACAGGGGGTACCGGTACAGAGTCAATGTGGAGGCTATATACAGGGGGTACCGGTGCCGAGTCAGTGTGCGGGGGCAACGGTTAGTCAAGGCTATTGAGGTAATATGTACATGTAGGTAGAGTTATTAAAGTGACTATGCGAACATAATACATATATAAAGGTATATGAAATCCAGCATTTCTGGTAAACCTGCTGCTATCTCCTAGGCAAAGAATCTCTAACACAGTAAAACTTAATGAAGGTGGTTTGACCACACAGACTGTATAAATGCACTAAAGCCTCCCAGCTGTAACATGATGTGACTATGTCCTCTTGTCCTCACCCAGTTCATATGATAATATTACCATTACTATTGGTCGAAAGAAGTGCACTATATAGGGAATATATAGGGAATAGGGTTCCATAGGGCTCTGGTCTAAAGTAGTGCACTATATAGGGAATAGGGTTCCATAGGGCTCTGGTCTAAAGTAGTGCACTATATAGGGAATAGGGTTCCATAGGGCTCTAAAGTAGTGCACTATATAGGGAATAGGGTTCCATAGGGCTCTGGTCTAAAGTAGTGCACTATATAGGGAATAGGGTTCCATAGGGCTCTGGTCTAAAGTAGTGCACTATGTAGGGATTATGGTGCCATTTGGGACACAATCGTAGAAGTGTTGTACATTAAGCCAGTGATGAACATTATGATACATTAGGATATGTAGGTTAAACAAGCTTCACTTTGTTTTCAAGGATGTTTAATATGCTCACAGTTCGTATGTGTTGTCAGGTAATGCAAGCGGTGTTATCATGAGGCTAATGAAGAGCTGTGTTATCATGAGGCTAATGAAGAGCTGTGTTATCATGAGGCTAATGAAGAGCTGTGTTATCATGAGGCCAATGTAGAGCTGTGTTATCATGAGGCCAATGTAGAGCTGTGTTATCATGAGGCTAATGAAGAGCTGTGTTATCATGAGGCTAATGAAGAGCTGTGTTATCATGATGCTAATGAAGAGCTGTGTTATCATGAGGCTAATGAAGAGCTGTGTTATCATGAGGCTAATGAAGAGCTGTGTTATCATGAGGCCAATGTAGAGCTGTGTTATCATGATGCTAATGAAGAGCTGTGTTATCATGAGGCCAATGTAGAGCTGTGTTATCATGATGCTAATGAAGAGCTGTGTTATCATGAGGCTAATGTAGAGCTGTGTTATCATGATGCTAATGAAGAGCTGTGTTATCATGAGGCCAATGTAGAGCTGTGTTATCATGAGGCCAATGTAGAGCTGTGTTATCATGAGGCCAATGTAGAGCTGTGTTATCATGATGCTAATGAAGAGCTGTGTTATCATGAGGCCAATGTAGAGCTGTGTTATCATGAGGCTAATGTAGAGCTGTGTTATCATGATGCTAATGAAGAGCTGTGTTATCATGAGGCCAATGTAGAGCTGTGTTATCATGAGGCCAATGTAGAGCTGTGTTATCATGAGGCCAATGTAGAGCTGTGTTATCATGAGGCCAATGTAGAGCTGTGTTATCATGAGGCCAATGAAGAGCTGTGTTATCATGAGGCTAATGAAGAGCTGTGTTATCATGAGGCCAATGTAGAGCTGTGTTATCATGAGGCCAATGTAGAGCTGTGTTATCATGATGCTAATGAAGAGCTGTGTTATCATGAGGCCAATGTAGAGCTGTGTTATCATGAGGCTAATGAAGAGCTGTGTTATCATGAGGCTAATGAAGAGCTGTGTTATCATGAGGCCAATGTAGAGCTGTGTTATCATGAGGCTAATGAAGAGCTGTGTTATCATGAGGCTAATGTAGAGCTGTGTTATCATGAGGCCAATGTAGAGCTGTGTTATCATGAGGCTAATGTAGAGCTGTGTTATCATGAGGCTAATGTAGAGCTGTGTTATCATGATGCTAATGAAGAGCTGTGTTATCATGAGGCTAATGTAGAGCTGTGTTATCATGATGCTAATGTAGAGCTGTGTTATCATGAGGCTAATGTAGAGCTGTGTTATCATGATGCTAATGTAGAGCTGTGTTATCATGATGCTAATGAAGAGCTGTGTTATCATGAGGCCAATGTAGAGCTGTGTTATCATGAGGCCAATGTAGAGCTGTGTTATCATGAGGCTAATGTAGAGCTGTGTTATCATGATGCTAATGTAGAGCTGTGTTATCATGAGGCTAATGAAGAGCTGTGTTATCATGAGGCTAATGAAGAGCTGTGTTATCATGAGGCTAATGAAGAGCTGTGTTATCATGAGGCCAATGTAGAGCTGTGTTATCATGAGGCTAATGTAGAGCTGTGTTATCATGATGCTAATGTAGAGCTGTGTTATCATGAGGCTAATGAAGAGCTGTGTTATCATGAGGCTAATGAAGAGCTGTGTTATCATGAGGCTAATGAAGAGCTGTGTTATCATGAGGCTAATGAAGAGCTGTGTTATCATGAGGCCAATGTAGAGCTGTGTTATCATGAGGCCAATGTAGAGCTGTGTTATCATGAGGCCAATGTAGAGCTGTGTTATCATGAGGCCAATGTAGAGCTGTGTTATCATGAGGCCAATGTAGAGCTGTGTTATCATGAGGCTAATGAAGAGCTGTGTTATCATGATGCTAATGTAGAGCTGTGTTATCATGAGGCTAATGAAGAGCTGTGTTATCATGAGGCTAATGAAGAGCTGTGTTATCATGAGGCCAATGAAGAGATGTCTGTGTGATGTCCGTCTGTGTGTATGGTGACGGACTGGGGATAGGTCCGTCTGTGTGTATGGTGACGGACTGGGGATAGGTCCGTCTGTGTGTATGGTGACGGACTGGGGATAGGTCCGTCTGTGTGTATGGTGACGGACTGGGGATAGGACTGTCTGTGTGTATAGTGAGGGGCTGGGGATAGGACTGTCTGTGTTTCTGTGTGAGGTCTATGGTGTTATCCTAGTGGCTACATGTCTATGGTGTTAACCTAGTGACTACAGGTCTATGGTGTTAACCTTGTGACTACAGGTCTATGGTGTTAACCTTGTGACTACAGGTCTATGGTGTTAACCTTGTGACTACAGGTCTATTGTGTTAACATAGTGGCTACAGGTCTATGGTGTTAACCTTGTGACTACAGGTCTATGGTGTTAACCTAGTGGCTACAGGTCTATGGTATTAACCTAGTGGCTGCAGGTTTGTGGTGTTAACCTCGTGACTACAGGTCTATGGTATTAACCTAGTGGCTACAGGTCTATGGTGTTAACCTAGTGGCTACATGTCTATGGTGTTAACCTAGTGGCTACAGGTCTATGGTGTTAACCTAGTGGCTACAGGTCTATTGTGTTAACCTCGTGACTACAGGTCTATGGTATTAACCTAGTGGCTACAGGTCTATGGTGTTAACCTAGTGGCTACAGGTCTATGGTGTTAACCTAGTGGCTACAGGTCTATGGTATTAACCTCGTGACTACAGGTCTATGGTATTAACCTAGTGGCTACAGGTCTATGGTGTTAACCTAGTGGCTACAGGTCTATGGTGTTAACCTAGTGGCTACAGGTCTATGGTGTTAACCTTGTGACTACAGGTCTATGGTGTTAACCTTGTGACTACAGGTCTATGGTGTTAACCTAGTGGCTACAGGTCTATTGTGTTAACCTTGTGACTACAGGTCTATGGTGTTAACCTAGTGGCTACAGGTCTATTGTGTTAACCTAGTGGCTACAGGTCTATTGTGTTAATCTAGTGACTACAGGTCTATTGTGTTAACCAAGTGGCTACAGGTCTATGGTATTAACCTCGTGACTACAGGTCTATGGTATTAACCTAGTGGCTACAGGTCTATGGTGTTAACCTAGTGGCTACAGGTCTATGGTGTTAACCTAGTGGCTACAGGTCTATGGTGTTAACCTTGTGACTACAGGTCTATGGTGTTAACCTTGTGACTACAGGTCTATGGTGTTAACCTAGTGGCTACAGGTCTATGGTGTTAACCTAGTGGCTATAGGTCTATGGTGTTAACCTTGTGACTACAGGTCTATGGTGTTAACCTAGTGGCTACAGGTCTATGGTGTTAACCTAGTGGCTATAGGTCTATGGTGTTAACCTAGTGGCTACAGGTCTATGGTGTTAACCTAGTGGCTACAGGTCTATGGTGTTAACCTAGTGGCTATAGGTCTATGGTGTTAACCTTGTGACTACAGGTCTATGGTGTTAACCTAGTGGCTACAGGTCTATGGTGTTAACCTAGTGGCTATAGGTCTATGGTGTTAACCTAGTGGCTACAGGTCTATTGTGTTAACCTTGTGACTACAGGTCTATGGTGTTAACCTAGTGGCTACAGGTCTATTGTGTTAACCTAGTGGCTACAGGTCTATTGTGTTAACCTTGTGACTACAGGTCTATGGTGTTAACCTAGTGGCTACAGGTCTATTGTGTTAACCTAGTGGCTACAGGTCTATTGTGTTAATCTAGTGACTACAGGTCTATTGTGTTAACCTTGTGACTACAGGTCTATGGTGTTAACCTAGTGGCTACAGGTCTATTGTGTTAACCTAGTGGCTACAGGTCTATTGTGTTAATCTAGTGACTACAGGTCTATTGTGTTAACCAAGTGGCTACAGGTCTATGGTGTTAACCTATTGGCTACAGAACATGTTGTGAGGTCTATGGTGTTAACTTAGTGGCTACAGGTCTATGGTGTTAACCTAGTGGCTACAGGTCTATGGTGTTAACTTAGTGGCTACAGGTCTATTGTGTTAACCTAGTGACTACAGGTCTATTGTGTTAACCTAGTGGCTACAGGTCTATGGTGTTAACTTAGTGGCTACAGGTCTATTGTGTTAACCTAGTGACTACAGGTCTATTGTGTTAACCTAGTGGCTACAGGTCTATTGTGTTAACCTAGTGGCTACAGGTCTATTGTGTTAACCTAGTGGCTAGAGAAAATGTTGTGAGGTCGCTGATGTAAAATCGAGTGACTACAGGTCTATGGTGTTAACTTCTAGTTCCTCCCAAACCCGGATCCGGGAGCACCCCCCACAGTAAAAAAGCTGACTAGCATAGCCTAGCATAGCGTCACAAGTAAATACTAGCATCTAAATATCATTAAATCACAAGTCCAAGACACCAGATGAAAGATACACTTCTTGTGAATCCAGCCATCATTTCTGATTTTTAAAATGTTTTACAGGGAAGACACAATATGTAAATCTATTAGCTAACCACGTTAGCAAAAGACACCACTTTTTTTACTCCACCAGTTTTTTACTCCATCAGTAGCTATCAATAATTCGACTAAATAAAGATATATATAGCCACTAACCAAGAAACAACTTCATAAGATGACAGTCTGATAACATATTTATGGTATAGCATATGTTTTTTTAGAAAAAATTGCATTTTTCAGGTATAAATCATAGTTTACCATTGCAGCCACTATCACAAAACTCACCAAAGCGTCTAGAATAACTACAGAGAGCAACGTGTATTACCTAATTACTCATCATAAAACATTTCTTAAAAATACACAGCGTACAGCAATTGAAAGACACAGATCTTGTGAATCCAGACAATATTTCAGATTTTCTAAGTGTTTTACAGCGAAAACACAATATATCGTTATATTAGCATACCACATGAGCTAACATCACCCTAGCATTGATTCAAGGCAAAAAGAGCGATAACGTTATCACCACCAAAATATATTAATTTTTTCACTAACCTTCTCAGAATTCTTCAGATGACAGTCCTGTGACATCATATTACACAATGCATATAGAGTTTGTTCGAAAATGTGCATATTTAGCATCACAAATCGTGGTTATGCAATGTAATCTGTCAAAACATGGCATACATTCTGGCCGGTGTCATCTTGGAAAGGCACCTAAGTTTACGATTATTTATCGATTAGATTGACTAAAAAAATACAGGTTGGACAGCTAATGAAAGATGCATTAGTTATTAATGCAACCGCTGAGTTAGATTTTTAAAATTAACGTTACTAGACATACAGTGTGCGTTACAGCCAGACTAGTGCCGCAACAATGGCCGACAAATGCGTTTACATTTTTCCACATAAATACGGAATAAAATCATAAATAGCTCTTACTTTTGGACGAGCTTCCATCAGTATCTTGGGCAAGGTGTCCTTTGTCCAAAAGAATCGTTGCTTTGTTGTAAAACGTCCTCTTCAACTTCGGAACTAGCAGCTAACAATAGCTACGTGGCACACACATGTCCAAATCCTCAAAGCGCAATACTACGAAAATTCAGAAAATAGCAATATACTCGCATAAACTGATATAAATCGGTTTAAAATAACTTCGTTATGATGTTTCTAACACCTATATCGAATTAAATCACAGACGGATATATCTTAGCCCGATAACGAGAGCTTTTGAGCATGCCATTCTGATGTCCTCTCTTGCGCCTTCACGAGCGTCCAAAAGAACGTACATGTCACTCCATGGCGTTTTATAAACTCTGAGAAATACGTAGAGACTCCATTCCACTTCTCATTGGTTACTAACATCCAGGGGAAGGCGGGTGCAGTTCATTTCGACCCATAGGGCACATACAGAGTTTTAAACTGATCTCAGAACAGCGCCTAGTTTTCAGACCTTCGCATGTCCTGTCATGATTTTCGCTGTAGAAAGAGTTCTGGTTCACCCACAGACATAATTCAAACGGTTTTAGAAACTAGAGATTGTTTTCTATCCAATAGTAATAATAATATGCATATTGTACGAGCAAGAATTGAGTATGAGGCAGTTTAATTTGGAGACGATATTTTCCAAAGTGGAAACAGCACCCCCTGTATTGAGAAAAGGTTTTAAGCTAGTGGCTACAGAACATGGTGTGAGGTCTGTGTTGTTAACCTAGTGGCTACAGGTCTATGGTGTTAACCTAGTGGCTACAGGTCTATGGTGTTAACCTTGTGACTACAGGTCTATGGTGTTAGCCTAGTGGCTACAGAACAGGGTGTGAGGTCTACTCATTTATCTGTTGGTAGAGACAGACAGCACCACCACCACTACTCATTTATCTGTTGGTAGAGACAGACAGCACCACCACCACTACTCATTTATCTGTTGGTAGAGACAGACAGGAGACACCACCACTACTCATGTATCTGTTGGTAGAGACAGACAGCACCACCACCACTACTCATGTATCTGTTGGTAGAGACAGACAGGAGACACCACCACCACTACTCATGTATCTGTTGGTAGAGACAGACAGGAGACACCACCACTACTCATGTATCTGTTGGTAGAGACAGACAGGAGACACCACCACTACTCATGTATCTGTTGGTAGAGACAGACAGGAGACACCACCACTACTCATGTATCTGTTGGTAGAGACAGACAGCACCACCACCACTACTCATGTATCTGTTGGTAGAGACAGACAGGAGACACCACCACTACTCATGTATCTGTTGGTAGAGACAGACAGGAGACACCACCACCACTACTCATGTATCTGTTGGTAGAGACAGACAGGAGACACCACCACCACTACTCATGTATCTGTTGGTAGAGACAGAGAGCACCACCACTACTACTCATGTATCTGTTGGTAGAGACAGACAGGAGACACCACCACCACTACTCATGTATCTGTTGGTAGAGACAGACAGGAGACACCACCACTACTCATGTATCTGTTGGTAGAGACAGACAGCACCACCACCACTACTCATGTATCTGTTGGTAGAGACAGACAGGAGACACCACCACTACTCATGTATCTGTTGGTAGAGACAGACAGCACCACCACTACTCATGTATCTGTTGGTAGAGACAGACAGGAGACACCACCACTACTCATGTATCTGTTGGTAGAGACAGACAGCACCACCACCACTACTCATGTATCTGTTGGTAGAGACAGACAGGAGACACCACCACTACTCATGTATCTGTTGGTAGAGACAGACAGGAGACACCACTACTACTCATGTATCTGTTGGTAGAGACAGACAGGAGACACCACCACTACTCATGTATCTGTTGGTAGAGACAGACAGGAGACACCACCACCACTACTCATGTATCTGTTGGTAGAGACAGACAGGAGACACCACCACTACTCATGTATCTGTTGGTAGAGACAGACAGGAGACACCACCACCACTACTCATGTATCTGTTGGTAGAGACAGACAGCACCACCACCACTACTCATGTATCTGTTGGTAGAGACAGACAGGAGACACCACCACTACTCATGTATCTGTTGGTAGAGACAGACAGGAGACACCACCACCACTACTCATGTATCTGTTGGTAGAGACAGACAGGAGACACCACCACTACTCATGTATCTGTTGGTAGAGACAGACAGGAGACACCACCACCACTACTCATGTATCTGTTGGTAGAGACAGACAGGAGACACCACCACTACTCATGTATCTGTTGGTAGAGACAGACAGGAGACACCACCACTACTCATGTATCTGTTGGTAGAGACAGACAGCACCACCACCACTACTCATGTATCTGTTGGTAGAGACAGACAGCACCACCACCACTACTCATGTATCTGTTGGTAGAGACAGACAGCACCACCACTACTACTCATGTATCTGTTGGTAGAGACAGACAGGAGACACCACCACCACTACTCATGTATCTGTTGGTAGAGACAGACAGGAGACACCACCACTACTCATGTATCTGTTGGTAGAGACAGACAGGAGACACCACCACTACTCATGTATCTGTTGGTAGAGACAGACAGGAGACACCACCACCACTACTCATGTATCTGTTGGTAGAGACAGACAGGACCACCACCACTACTCATGTATCTGTTGGTAGAGACAGACAGGAGACACCACCACTACTCATGTATCTGTTGGTAGAGACAGACAGGAGACACCACTACTACTCATGTATCTGTTGGTAGAGACAGACAGGAGACACCACCACCACTACTCATGTATCTGTTGGTAGAGACAGACAGGACCACCACCACTACTCATGTATCTGTTGGTAGAGACAGACAGGAGACACCACCACCACTACTCATGTATCTGTTGGTAGAGACAGACAGGAGACACCACCACTACTCATGTATCTGTTGGTAGAGACAGACAGGAGACACCACCACCACTACTCATGTATCTGTTGGTAGAGACAGACAGGAGACACCACCACTACTCATGTATCTGTTGGTAGAGACAGACAGGAGACACCACCACCACTACTCATGTATCTGTTGGTAGAGACAGACAGGAGACACCACCACTACTCATGTATCTGTTGGTAGAGACAGACAGGAGACACCACCACTACTCATGTATCTGTTGGTAGAGACAGACAGCACCACCACCACTACTCATGTATCTGTTGGTAGAGACAGACAGCACCACCACCACTACTCATGTATCTGTTGGTAGAGACAGACAGCACCACCACTACTACTCATGTATCTGTTGGTAGAGACAGACAGGAGACACCACCACCACTACTCATGTATCTGTTGGTAGAGACAGACAGGAGACACCACCACTACTCATGTATCTGTTGGTAGAGACAGACAGGAGACACCACCACTACTCATGTATCTGTTGGTAGAGACAGACAGGAGACACCACCACCACTACTCATGTATCTGTTGGTAGAGACAGACAGGACCACCACCACTACTCATGTATCTGTTGGTAGAGACAGACAGGAGACACCACCACTACTCATGTATCTGTTGGTAGAGACAGACAGGAGACACCACTACTACTCATGTATCTGTTGGTAGAGACAGACAGGAGACACCACCACCACTACTCATGTATCTGTTGGTAGAGACAGACAGGACCACCACCACTACTCATGTATCTGTTGGTAGAGACAGACAGGAGACACCACCACCACTACTCATGTATCTGTTGGTAGAGACAGACAGGAGACACCACCACTACTCATGTATCTGTTGGTAGAGACAGACAGGAGACACCACCACTACTACTCATGTATCTGTTGGTAGAGACAGACAGGAGACAGCACCACCACTACTCATGTATCTGTTGGTAGAGACAGACAGGAGACACCACCACCACTACTCATGTATCTGTTGGTAGAGACAGACAGGAGACACCACCACTACTCATGTATCTGTTGGTAGAGACAGACAGGAGACACCACCACTACTCATGTATCTGTTGGTAGAGACAGACAGGAGACACCACCACTACTCATGTATCTGTTGGTAGAGACAGACAGGAGACACCACCACTACTCATGTATCTGTTGGTAGAGACAGACAGGAGACACCACCACTACTCATGTATCTGTTGGTAGAGACAGACAGGAGACACCACCACTACTCATGTATCTGTTGGTAGAGACAGACAGGACCACCACCACTACTCATGTATCTGTTGGTAGAGACAGACAGGAGACACCACCACTACTCATGTATCTGTTGGTAGAAGGATACCCACACACATACAGGCTCCAGTACTGTAGATGGATACCCACACACATACAGGCTCCAGTACTGTAGATGGATACCCACACACATACAGGCTCCAGTACTGTAGATGGATACCCACACACATACAGGCTCCAGTACTGTAGATGGATACCCACACACATACAGGCTCCAGTACTGTAGATGGATACCCACACAGACCTCACTCTCTATCTGTCTCTCTCTCTATATGTCTCTCTCTAAATATATATGTCTCTCTCTGTGTCGCTGTCTCTCTCTCTTTCTCTCTGTCTCTCTCTCATTCTCTTTCTCTCTCTATCTGTCTCTATCTGTCTCTCTCTCTCTCTCTTTCAATTCAATTCAATTCAAGGGGCTTTATTGGCATGGGAAACATATGTTAACATTGCCAAAGCAAGTGAGGTAGATAATATACAAAAGTGAAATAAACAATAAAAATTAACAGTAAACATTTAACATACAGAAGTTCCAAAAGAATAAAGACATTACTAATGTCCTGTTTTGTAAATATACAGCGTTGTAACGATGTACAAATGGTTAAAGTACAAAGGAGAAAATAAATAAGCATAAATATGGGTTGTATTTACAATGGTGTTTGTTCTTCACTGGTTTCCCTTTTCTTGAGGCAACAGGTCACACATCTTGCTGCTGTGATGGAACACTGTGGTATTTCACCCAATAGATATGGGAGGTTATCAAATTAGGGTTTGTTTTCAAATTCTTTGTGGATCTGTGTAATCTGAGGGAAATATGTGTCTATAATATGGTCATACATTGGGCAGGAGGTTAGGAAGTGCAGCTCAGTTCCCACCTCATTTTGTGGGCAGTGAGCACATAGCCTGTCTTTTCTTGAGAGCCAGGTCTGCCTACGGAGACCTTTCTCAATAGCAAGGCTATGCTCACTGAGTCTGTACATAGTCAAAGCTTTCCTTAAGTTTGGGTCAGTCACAGTGGTCAGGTATTCTGCCACTGTGTACTCTCTCTTTAGGGCCAAATAGCATTCCAGTTTGCTCAGTTTTTTTGTTAATTCTTTCAAATGTGTGAAGTAATTATCTTTTTGTTTTCTCATGATTTAATTGGGTCTAATTGTGTTGCTGTCCTGGGGCTCTGTGGGGTGTGTTTGTGTTTGTGAACAGAGCACCAGGATCAGCTTGCTTAGGGGACTCTCCTCCAGGTTCATCTCTCTGTAGGTGATGGCTTTGTTATGGAAGGTTTGGGAATCGCTTCCTTTTAGGTGGTTGTAGAATTTAACGTCTCTTTTCTGGATTTTGATAATTAGCGGGTGTCGGCCTTATTGTGCTCTGCATGCATTATTTGGTGTTTTACGTTGTACACAGAGGATTTTTTGCAGAATTCTGCATGCAGAGTCTCAATTTGGTGTTTGTCCCATTTTGTGAATTATTGGTTGGTGAGCGGACCCCAGACCTCACAACCATAAAGGGCAATGGGTTCTATGACTGATTCAAGTAGTTTTAGCCAGATCCTAATTGGTATGTTGAATTATATGTTTCTTTTGCCTTGTCTCTCTCTCTATCTGTCTCTCTCTCTATCTGTCTCTCTCTCTCTATCTGTCTCTCTCTCTATCTGTCTCTCTCTCTCTATCTGTCTCTCTCTCTCTATCTGTCTCTCTCTCTCTATCTGTCTCTCTCTCTCTCTGTCTCTCTCTCTCTCTCTCTCTCTCTATCTGTCTCTCTCTCTCTCTGTCTCTCTCTCTCTCTATCTGTCTCTCTCTCTCTCTGTCTCTCTCTCTCTATCTGTCTCTCTCTCTCTATCTGTCTCTCTCTCTCTATCTGTCTCTCTCTCTCTCTGTCTCTCTCTCTCTCTCTCTCTCTATCTGTCTCTCTCTCTCTCTGTCTCTCTCTCTCTATCTGTGTCTCTCTCTCTCTCTCTCTCTCGCTCTCAGCTGTATCCTGGGGGGGGGGGGGGTGACTGCTCTGCTCTACTTTCTCTCCCGTTGTGTGACACGTCATACGTCTTCTAGAACTCGAGCCTCTGCTACTCAACCATGTGGATTCGAATATTATCAGGTCTTTGTTGTAAAAGAGAATGTGTTCTCAATGGCTTCACTAGCTAAATGAAGGTTTAAAACCTAATATAACAGTTCTTATTTCTCCCTCTGTCTCTCTCCAGAGAATACTGTCGACGAGGACAGTTCTGTGAGTTGCTTTGGATATTAGCGTATGTAAAGTATATATGCCGGGAGTCAGGAAACCGGTGCGGAAGGTGAGCATAATAAAGAACCGTAGCCAATGAACAACGTGAGAGAAAATAAAACCACCTGATGACTGAAGACAACTCAGGGCTATATAAAGGGGGAGTAATCAAGGAGAAACTGATTAGCAGATGTGGTTGCCAGATGTGCGCAATGATGGTTGCCAGACGTGCCCAATGATGGTTGCCAGACGTGCCCAATGATGGTTGCCAGGTGTGCGCAATGATGGTTGCCAGGTGTGTGCAATGATGGTTGCCAGGTGTGCCCAATGATGGTTGCCAGGTGTGCCCAATGATGGTTGCCAGATGTGCCCAATGATGGTTGCCAGATGTGCGCAATGATGGTTGCCAGGTGTGCGCAATAATGGTTGCCAGGTGTGCGCAATGATGGTTGCCAGGTGTGCGCAATGATGGTTGCCAGGTGTGCGCAATGATGGTTGCCAGGTGTGCCCAATGATGGTTGCCAGATGTGCCCAATGATGGTTGCCAGATGTGCGCAATGATGGTTGCCAGACGTGCCCAATGATGGTTGCCAGGTGTGCGCAATGATGGTTGCCAGATGTGCGCAATGATGATTGCCATGTGTGCGCAATGATGGTTGCCAGGTGTGCCCAATGATGGTTGCCAGGTGTGCCCAATGATGGTTGCCAGGTGTGCGCAATGATAGTTGCCAGATGTGCGCAATGATGGTTGTCAGACGTGCGCAATGATGGTTGCCAGATGTGCGCAATGATGATTGCCATGTGTGCGCAATGATGGTTGCCAGGTGTGCTCAATGTGGGTTGCCAGGACTGGTGGTTAGTAGACCGGCGACGTCTACTAGGGAGGGAGGCAGCAGGAGTAGGTGTGACAGCCTATATATCGAAAACAGTGTATTTTTCTGCTCTGTGGATTTGGATGACGGTACTCGCTAAATGACCATGTTACCTATATGACCATGTTAGCTAAATTACCATGTTACCTACATGACCATGTTACCTATATGTACCTAAATGGCCATGTTACCTAAATGACCATGTTACCTACATGTACCTAAATGACCATGTTACCTACATGTACCTAAATGGCCATGTTACCTACATGTACCTAAATGACCATGTTACCTAAATGACCATGTTACCTACATGTACCTAAATGACCATGTTACCTACATGTACCTAAATGACCATGTCACCTATATGTACCTAAATGACCATGTTACCTATATGTACCTACATGACCATGTTACCTATATGTACCCAAATGACCATGTTACCTATATGACCATGTTACCTACATGTACCTAAATGACCATGTTACCTAAATGACCATGTTACCTACATGTACCTAAATGACCATGTTACCTAAATGACCATGTTACCTACATGTATCTAAATGACCATGTTACCTACATGTACCTAAATGACCATGTTACCTAAATGACCATGTTACCTACATGTACCTAAATGACCATGTTACCTACATGTACCTAAATGACCATGTCACCTATATGTACCTAAATGACCATGTTACCTATATGTACCTACATGACCATGTTACCTATATGTACCCAAATGACCATGTTACCTATATGACCATGTTACCTACATGTACCTAAATGACCATGTTACCTACATGTATCTACATGACCATGTTACCTAAATGACCATGTTACCTAAATGTATCTAAATGACCATGTTACCTACATGTATCTAAATGACCATGTTACCTAAATGACCATGTTACCTAAATGACCATGTTACCTACATGTATCTAAATGACCATGTTACCTAAATGACCATGTTACCTAAATGACCATGTTAACTACATGTATCTAAATGACCATGTTACCTAAATGACCATGTTACCTAAATGACCATGTCACCTACATGTACCTAAATGACCATGTTACCTAAATGACCATGTTACCTACATGTATCTAAATGACCATGTTACCTACATGTATCTAAATGACCATGTTACCTACATGACCATGTTACCTACATGACCATGTTACCTACATGACCATGTTACCTACATGTATCTAAATGACCATGTTACCTACATGTACCTAAATGACCATGTTACCTAAATGTACCTAAATGACCATGTTACCTAAATGACCATGTACCTAAATGACATTGTTACCTACATGTATCTAAATGACCATGTTACCTAAATGTACCTAAATGACCATGTTACCTAAATGTACCTAAATGACCATGTTATCTATATGTATCTAAATGACCATGTTACCTACATGTATCTAAATGACCATATTACCTACATGTATATAAATGACCATATTACCTACATGACCATGTTGCCTATATGTACCTAAATGACCTTGTTACCTACATGACCATGTTACTTACATGTACCTAAATGACCATGTTACCTAAATGACCATGTTACCTAAATGACCATGTTACCTACATGTACCTAAATTACCTTGTTACCTACATGACCTTGTTACCTATATGTACCTAAATGACCATGTTACCTAAATTACCATGTTACCTACATGTATCTAAATGACCATGTTACCCAAATGACCATGTTACCTACATGTACCTAAATGACCATGTTACCTAAATGACCATGTTACCTACATGTACCTAAATGACCATGTATCTAAATGACCATGTTACCTAATGACCATGTTACCTACATGTACCTAAATGGCCATGTTACCTAAATGACCATGTTACCTAAATGACCATGTTACCTACATGTTACCTAAATGACCATGTTACCTAAATGACCATGTTACCTACATGTACCTAAATGACCATGTTACCTAAATAACCATGTTACCTAAATGACCATGTTACCTACATGTACCTAAATGACCATGTTAACTAAATAACCATGTTACCTAAATGACCATGTTACCTACATGTACCTAAATGACCATGTTACCTACATGTACCTAAATGACCATGTTACCTACATGTATCTAAATGACCATGTTACCTACATGTATCTAAATGACCATGTTACCTACATGACCATGTTACCTACATGTACCTAAATGACCATGTTACCTAAATGTACCTAAATGACCATGTTACCTAAATGACCATGTACCTAAATGACATTGTTACCTACATGTATCTAAATGACCATGTTACCTAAATGTACCTAAATGACCATGTTACCTACATGTACCTAAATGACCATGTTATCTATATGTATCTAAATGACCATGTTACCTAAATGACCATGTTACCTACATGTATATAAATGACCATATTACCTACATGACCATGTTGCCTATATGTACCTAAATGACCGTGTTACCTACATGACCATGTTACCTACATGTACCTAAATGACCATGTTACCTACATGACCATGTTACCTACATGTACCTAAATGACCATGTTACCTAAATGACCAAGTTACCTAAATGACCATGTTACCTACATGTATCTAAGTGACCATTTTACCTAAATGACCATGTTACCTAAATGACCATGTTACCTAAATGACCATGTTACCTACATGTACCTAAATTACCTTGTTACCTACATGACCATGTTACCTATATGTACCTAAATGACCATGTTACCTAAATAACCATGTTACCTAAATTACCATGTTACCTACATGTATCTAAATGACCATGTTACCTAAATGACCATGTTACCTACATGTACCTAAATGACCATGTTACCTAAATGACCATGTTACCTACATGTATCTAAATGACCATGTTACCTACATGTATCTACATGACCATGTTACCTAAATGACCATGTTACCTAAATGTATCTAAATGACCATGTTACCTACATGTATCTAAATGACCATGTTACCTAAATGACCATGTTACCTAAATGACCATGTTACCTACATGTATCTAAATGACCATGTTACCTAAATGACCATGTTACCTAAATGACCATGTTACCTACATGTATCTAAATGACCATGTTACCTAAATGACCATGTTACCTAAATGACCATGTTACCTACATGTATCTACATGACCATGTTACCTAAATGACCATGTTACCTACATGTACCTAAATGACCATGTTACCTACATGTATCTAAATGACCATGTTACCTACATGTATCTAAAACAGTGTGTTCCTCCTCTGTGTCTCCAGATCACACTGAGAAGTGCTCCACTATGCCCGACTCACCTGCGGATGTGAAGACACAATCCAGGTTAACTCCATCCACCATGCCTCCTCCTCCTCCAACCACCCAGGGAGCCCCTCGAACCAGCTCATTCACACCTACTACATGTAAGTACTGACACACACACACACACACACACACACACACACACACACACACACACACACACACACACACACACACACACACACACACACACACACACACACACACACACACACACACACACACCCTGAACCAGTTATTTCACCCCCACTACTGTGCTGTACATGTCAGTACTACTGACGCAGACAGACAGGCAGGCAGGCACAGACAGACAGACAGACAGACAGACAGACAGACAGACAGACAGGCAGGCAGGCAGACAGACAGACAGACAGACAGACAGACAGACAGACAGACAGACAGACAGACAGACAGACAGACAGGCAGGCAGGCAGGCAGGCAGGCAGGCAGGCAGGCAGGCAGGCAGCCAGACAGACAGACAGACAGACAGACAGACAGACAGACAGACAGACAGACAGACAGACAGACAGACAGACAGACAGACAGGCAGGCAGGCAGGCAGGCAGGCAGGCAGGCAGGCAGGCAGACAGACAGACAGACAGACAGACAGACAGACAGACAGACAGACAGGCAGGCAGGCAGGCAGGCAGGCAGGCAGGCAGGCAGGCAGACAGACAGACAGACAGACAGACAGACAGACAGACAGACAGACAGACAGACAGACAGACAGACAGACAGACAGACAGACAGACAGACAGACATAAACTCTACAGTCAGTACAAATCAGATCCCGTTTCTAATGTTGTGTTGGACCTTTTGTTATTTTATCCATCGTCTTTGTGTCTCTAGTAACCAACGGCAACAACAGCCACTCCCCCACGGCGTTGAACGGAGCGCCTTCGCCACCAAATGGATTCAGCAACGGCCCTAGCTCCTCCTGCTCTTCCTCGCTGGCCAATAAGCAACTCCCTCCGGCGTGCGGCGCCCGGCAGCTTAGCAAGCTGAAACGCTTCCTCACCACACTGCAGCAGTTCGGCAACGACATCTCGCCTGAGATCGGAGAACGCGTCCGCACTCTTGTGCTGGGGCTGGTGGTGAGTCTGTTAACCGAGGGTTACACAATGTGCTGGGGCTGGTGGTGAGTCTGGTAACCAAGGGTTACACAATGTGCTGGGGCTGGTGGTGAGTCTGGTAACCAAGGGTTACACAATGTGGTCCTGTGCCCCCTCACCCTCCATGTTCAGATAAACACTATCTCCTCACCCTCCATGTTCAGATAAACACTATCTCCTCACCCTCCATGTTCAGATAAACACTATCTCCTCACCCTCCATGTTTCGATAAAAACAGGTGTGGATGGATGCTGTGGTACATACTTTACATATCGAGGTTACCTAGAGACACAGTTGTATGTATGGTATAAGACTAGCATGTGATGGCACCCTATACCCTTTTGACCAGAGCACTACAGTCTTCTGATGTTAGTGGTGGTAACACACATTGTATTGAATAGAAGAGGTATCAGCTCTGCCTGCCAGTCCCTAGACTATCACTCCCTCCATATGTCTTCTATTAAACTAAAATCATTCAATCCCTGGCAGGACATGGTTAGCTTCCAATAACTTATTATCACATAATGTATTCCATATGTATTCAGGTCTCTGTCTCTCTCCTCTCTCCTCTCTCCTCTCTCCTCTCCTCTCCTCTCCTCTCCTCTCCTCTCCTCTCCTCTCCTCTCCTCTCCTCTCTCCTCTCCTTCTGTCTCTCTCTCTCCTCTCTCCTCTCTCCTCTCTCCTCTCTGTCTCTGTCTCTGTCTCTCTCTCTCCTCTCTCCTCTCTCCTCTCTCCTCTCTCCTCTCTCGTCTCTGTCTCTGTCTCTGTCTCTCTCTCTCCTCTCCTCTCTGTCTCTCTCTCTTTTCTCTGACCCAGAATTCCACGTTAACCATAGAGGAATTCCACTCCAAGCTGCAAGAAGCGACCAATTTCCCTCTCCGACCTTTTGTCATCCCGTTCCTGAAGGTAAGTAGTACAAGGAGGGACGACACACACACAGCCCGTCCTCAGATCTGGAAACCATTTAACCAGCCGCAGAGCTGAGACGCAGATGTGTATATTTCGCTAGTCTGTTTTTCATTCCTTCATTCCTTGGATGGAAGAAGGCCTAGAAGCATTGAATTTCCTGTGCTATTGGACCTCATTTCATATCATGGATATATTTTTTCATTCTCTCTGTATTCAAGATTTGAAGTGGAAAGATGATTTGACCAAGCTTAACCCCCAGTGAAAGATCATGAGTCTAGTTGAGGGGAGGTCTGGACAGGTCTGACCCTCTGTCTCTCCCTGTCTAGTGAGTCTAGTTGAGGGGAGGTCTGGACTGGTCTGACCCCCTGTCTAGTGAGTCTAGTTGAGGGGAGGTCTGGACTGGTCTGACCCTATGTCTCTCCCTGTCTAGTGAGTCTAGTTGAGGGGAGGTCTGGACAGGTCTGACCCTCTGTCTCTCCCTGTCTAGTTGAGGGGAGGTCTGGACAGGTCTGACGCTCTGTCTCTCCCTGTCTAGTGAGTCTAGTTGAGGGGAGGTCTGGACAGGTCTGACCCTCTGTCTCTCCCTGTCTAGTGAGTCTAGTTGAGGGGAGGTCTGGACAGGTCTGACCCTCTGTCTCTCCCTGTCTAGTGAGTCTAGTTGAGGGGAGGTCTGGACTGGTCTGACCCCCTGTCTCTCCCTGTCTCTCCCTGTCTTTCTCTACTCTAGCCTGTTGGGCATCTATTGTTAAAATGCATCCCAAATGGCACCCTATTCCCTACTTAGTGCACTACTTCTGGTACCCTATTCCATATGGGTCCTGGTCAAAAGTAGTGCACTAAGTAGGGAATAGGTGCAATTTGTGCACAGAAACATGAACAGATGTAGCCTAGTCCCTCTATATCCATCCACTAATGATTCAACATCAGGCTCTAGTATACTGATTGATGGGGGTCAGGTAGAACCAACTTAACCAAGACTTCCTTTATTTTGTCCTTCTCTCTCCCTCTCTCGCTCTCTATCTTTCTCTCTCTTTTTCTTTCTCTCTTTTTCTTTCTCTTTCTCCTCACCAGTTCCCCCCCCCCCCCCCCCCCCCTTCTCTCAATTAAATTCAAATTGAATTCGCTTTATTGGCATGACGTAACAATGTACATATTGCCAAAGCTTACTTTGGAGATTTACAATATTAACATAATTAATAATAATAATCAATGTTGTCAACGGGACAACAGTAGCAACAATAATCAAGGGTAAAAAATAACTATACAGTGCCTTGTTAAAGTATTTCACCCCTCTTGGCATTTTTCCTATTTTGTTGCATTACAACCTGTAATTTAAATAGATTTTTATTTTGGATTTCATGAAATGGACGTACACTCCACAGAGCTGGGCTTTACGGAAGAGTGGCCAGAAAAAAAATAAGCAAACATGTTTGGTGTTCGCCAAAAGGCATGTGGGAGACTCCTCAAACATATGGAAGAAGGTACTCTGGTCAGATGAGACTAAAATGTAGCTTTTTGGTCATCAAGGAAACGCTACGTCTGGCGCAAACCCAACACCTCTCATCACCCCAAGAACACCATCCCTACAGTGAAGCATGGTGGTGGTAGCATCATGCTGTGGGGATGTTTTTCATCTGCAGGGACTAGGAAACTGGGAAACTGGTCAGAATTGAAGGAATGATGGATGGCACTAAATACAGGAAAATTCTTGAGGGAAACCTGTTTCAGACTTCCAGAGATTTGAGACTGGGACGGAGGTTCACCTTCCAGCAGGACAATGACCCTAAGCATACTGCTAAAGCAACACACGAGTGGTTTAAGGGGAAACATTTAAACCTCAATCCAATTGAGAATCTGTGGTATGACTTAAAGATTGCTGTACACCAGCGGAACCCATCCAACTTGAAGGAGCTGGAGCAGTTTTACCTTGAAGAATGGGCAAAAATCTCAGTGGCTAGAAGTACCAAGCTCATAGAGACAAACCCCAAGAGACTTGCAGCTTGAATTGCTGCAAAAGGTGGCTCTACAAAGTATTGACTTTGGGGGGGTGAATAGTTATGCACGCTCAAGTTTTCAGTTTTTTTGTCTTATTTCTTGTTTCTTTCAAAACAAAAAATATTTTGCATCTTCAAAGTTGTGTAAATCAAATGATACCAACCCCCCAAAAATCTATTTTAATTCCAACAAAATAGGAAAAATGCCAAGGGGATGAATACTTTCGCAAGCCACTGTAGAAGCCCTTAACCAACAATGCAGTTTTAAGAAAAATAAGTGTTAAGTAAAAACTGAACAAGTAAAAAATTCAAATAACTAATAATTAAAGCACAACAATAAAATAACAGTAGAGAGGCTATATACAGGGGGTACCGGTACAGAGTCAATGTCCGGGGGCACCAGTTAGTTAAGGTAATTGAGGTAATATGTACATGTAGGTAGGGGTAAAGTGACTATGCATAGATAATAAACAGAGAGTAGCAGCAGCGTAAAAGACAATGCAAATATCCTGGATAGCCATCATATTAGATGTTGAGGAGTCTTATGTCTTGGGGGCAGAAGCTGTTATGAAGCTTTTTGGACCTAGACTTGGCGCTCCGGTACCACTTGCCGTGCGGTAGCAGAGAGAACAGTCTATGACTAGGGTGGCTGGAGTCTTTGACCATTTTTAGGGCCTTACTCTGACACCGCCTGGTATAGAGGTCCTGGATGGCAGGAAGTTTTGGTCACAGTGATGTACTGGGCCGTACGCACTACCCTCTGTAGCGCTTTGGGGTCAAAGGCCGAGCAAAACCAGGCAGTGATGCAACCAGTCAGGATGCTCTCGATGGTGCAGCTGCAGAACTTTTAGAGGATCTGAGAGCCAAATCTTTTCAGTCTCCTGAGGGGGAATAAGCTTTGTTTCTTCACGACTGTCTTGGTGTGTTTGGAACATGATAGTTTGTCGGCACCGTCGATGAGAATGTTGGCGTGCTCAGTCTTACCTATCTCATCGTTGTCGGTGTCTACCACTGTTGTGTCGTCAGGCAAACTTAATGATGGTGTTAGAGTCGTGCCTGGCCATGCAGTCATGAGGGAACAGGGAATACAGGAGGGGACTGAGCATGCACCCCTGAGGGGCCACAGTGTTCAGGATCAGCGTGGCGGATGTGTTGTTACCTACCCCCACCATCTGGAGGCAGCCCGTCAGGAAGTCCAGGATCCAGTTGAAGAGGGATGTGTTTAGTCCCGGGTTCCTTAGCTTAATGATGAGCTTTGAGGTCACTATGGTGTTGAACGCTGAGCTGAAGTCAATGAATAGCATACTCACATAGGTGTTCATTTTGTCCAGGTGGGAAAGGGCAGTGTGGAGTGCAATAGAGATTGCATCATCTGTGGATCTGTTGGGGTGGTATGCAAATTGAAGTGGGTCTAGGGTGGGTCTAGGGTTTCTGGGATAATGGGATAATGGTGTTGATGTGAGCCATGACCAGCCTTTAAAAGCACTTCATGGCTACAGACGAATGCTCGCAGTACACGTCCTAGTAATCCATCTGGCCCCGCAGCCTTGTTAATGTTGACTTGTTTAAAGGTCTTGCTCACATCGACTACGTCGTCCGGAACAGCTGACGCTCTCATCAATCAAATGTATTTATAAATTAATTCCTTTTTCATGCGTGCTTCAGTGTTGCTGGCTTCGAAGCGAGCATAGAAGTAATTTGCTCGTCTGGTATGCTCGAGCTAAATTGTATTTACAATGTAATCTGTGTTCCACTGGTTGTCCTTTACAAAGGGACACAAATCTTGCTGCTGTGACTTCACACTGCTGTATTTAGCCTAACAGATATGGGAGTTTATCAATGTTTGATTTGTTTTCTAATTCTTTGTGGGTCTGTGGGAAATATGTGTCTCTAACGTGGTCATATATTTGACAGGAGGTTATGAATTGCAGCTCAGTTTCCACCTCATTGTGTAGACACATAGCCTGAGAGAGAGTCAGGTCTGCCTACTGTGGCCTGTACAATCTGTACATAGTCAAGGATTTTCTTAAATGTTCCTACACTCTTCTAGCTCTCTCTCTCTCTCTCTCTCTCTCTCTCTCTCTCTCTCTCTCTCTCTCTCTCTCTCTCTCTCTCTCTCTCTCTCTCTCTCTCTCTCTCTCTCTCTCTCTCTCTCTCTCTCTCTCTTCTGTCTCTCTCTCTCTCTCTCTCTCTCTCTCTCTCTCTCTCTCTCTCTCTCTCTCTCTCTCTCTCTCTCTCTCTCTCTCTCTCTCTCTCTCTCTCTCTCTCTCTCTCTCTCTCTCTCTCTCTCTCTCTCTCTCTCTCTCTCTCTCTCTCTCCCGCTCCACCAACTATCTCTCTCTCGCTCTCTCTCTCCACAAATTATCTGTCTCTTCACTCTCTCTCATCTCTCCATATCTCTACTCCCTGCCATATGGTTGCTGTATCATTGAGTCAGTAGGGAGTGTTGGAAATGAAC
>NC_092114.1:3519998-3604998 GCF_045679555.1 Salvelinus alpinus
AATGGTCATCTATACAGATAGAGGATAATGGTCCTCTCTTCAGATAGAGGATAATGGTTTGGGTCCTCTCTACAGATAGAGGATAATGGTTTGGGTCCTCTCTTCAGATAGAGGATAATGGTCCTCTCTTCAGATAGAGGATAGTGGTTTGGGTCCTCTCTACAGATAGAGGATAATGGTTTGGGTCCTCTCTACAGATAGAGGATAATGGTCCTCTCTACAGATAGAGGATAATGGTCCTCTATACAGATAGAGGATAATGGTCCTCTATACAGATAGAGGATAATGGTCCTCTATACTGATAGAGGATAATGGTCCTCTATACAGATAGAGGATAATGGTCCTCTATACAGATAGAAGATAATGGTCCTCTCTACATATAGAGGATAATGGTCCTCTATACAGATAGAGGATAATGGTCCTCTATACAGATAGAGGATAATGGTCCTCTCTACAGAAGATGAGAGATCTGTTACTGTTTTTTGAGAGACACAGAGACCACATTCAGCTCTAGATTGGAATCACTATTTCAAGATATTGTTACGAGTCGTATGTCAGATGATGCCAGGTAATATACAGTGTTGTGTACTGTCTGTCAGTCAGTACCAAGCAGTTCCCGATCGTGACCACTGTCTTCCCCCTACAGGCCAACTTGCCGCTGTTACAGCGGGAGCTGTTACACTGTGCCCGTCTGGCCAAGCAGAACCCAGCGCAGTACCTGGCCCAACACGAACAGCTCCTCCTGGACACCTCCTCCACCACTTCCCCCGTCGACTCCTCAGAGCTACTCCTAGACCTCAACGACAACGGCAAGAGGAGAACACCTGACAGGTGAGGTTGGGGTTGATGTCTGCTGGCTCTGGAGGAGAACACCTGACTGGTGAGGTTGGGGTTGATGTCTGCTGGCTCTGGAGGAGAACACCTGACAGGTGAGGTTGGTGTTGCTGGCTCTGGAGGAGAACACCTGACAGGTGAGGTTGGGGTTGATGCCTGCTGGCTCTGGAGGAGAACACCTGACTGGTGAGGTTGGGGTTGATGTCTGCTGGCTCTGGAGGAGAACACCTGACAGGTGAGGTTGGTGTTGCTGGCTCTGGAGGAGAACACCTGACAGGTGAGGTTGGTGTTGATGTCTGCTGGCTCTGGAGGAGAACACCTGACAGGTGAGGTTGGGGTTGATGTCTGCTGGCTCTGGAGGAGAACACCTGACAGGTGAGGTTGGTGTTGATGTCTGCTGGCTCTGGAGGAGAACACCTGACAGGTGAGGTTGGTGTTGATGTCTGCTGGCTCTGGAGGAGAACACCTGACAGGTGAGGTTGGGCTTGATGCCTTCTGGCTCTGGAGGAGAACACCTGACAGATGAGGTTGGGGTTGATGTCTGCTGGCTCTGGAGGAGAACACCTGACAGGTGAGATTGGGGTTGATGTCTGCTGGCTCTGGAGGAGAACACCTGACAGGTGAGGTTGGTGTTGATGTCTGCTGGCTCTGGAGGAGAACACCTGACAGGTGAGGTTGGGGTTGATGTCTGCTGGCTCTGGAGGAGAACACCTGACAGGTGAGGTTGGTGTTGATGTCAGTTGGCTCTGGAGGAGAACACCTGACAGGTGAGGTTGGTGTTGATGTCTGCTGGCTCTGGAGGAGAACACCTGACAGGTGAGGTTGGGCTTGATGCCTTCTGGCTCTGGAGGAGAACACCTGACAGATGAGGTTGGGGTTGATGTCTGCTGGCTCTGGAGGAGAACACCTGACAGGTGAGGTTGGGGTTGATGTCTGCTGGCTCTGGAGGAGAACACCTGACAGGTGAGGTTGGTGTTGATGTCTGCTGGCTCTGGAGGAGAACACCTGACAGGTGAGGTTGGTGTTGATGTCTGCTGGCTCTGGAGGAGAACACCTGACAGGTGAGGTTGGGGTTGATGTCTGCTGGCTCTGGAGGAGAACACCTGACAGGTGAGGTTGGTGTTGATGTCAGCTGGCTCTGGAGGAGAACACCTGACAGGTGAGGTTGGTGTTGATGTCTGCTGGCTCTGTAGGAGAACACCTGACAGGTGAGGTTGGTGTTGATGTCTGCTGGCTCTGGAGGAGAACACCTGACAGGTGAGGTTGGTGTTGATGTCTGCTGGCTCTGGAGGAGAACACCTGACAGGTGAGGTTGGGGTTGATGTCTGCTGGCTCTGGAGGAGAACACCTGACAGGTGAGGTTGGTGTTGATGTCTGCTGGCTCTGGAGGAGAACACCTGACAGGTGAGGTTGGGGTTGATGCCTGCTGGCTCTGGAGGAGAACACCTGACAGGTGAGGTTGGGGTTGATGCCTGCTGGCTCTAAGGACTCCCGTAAGGACTCGGGAGAGGTGAAGGTCGAGAGTCATGAGTCCTCCGAAACACGACCATGTCAAGCTGCACTGCTTCTTGATACACTGCCCACTTAACCCGGAAGCTAGCCGCACCAATGTGTTGAAGGAAACACCGCAAAGCTGGCGACCGAAGTCAGCGTGCATGTGCCCGGCCTGCCACAAGGAGTCGCTAGAGTGTGATGGGACGTGGACATCCTGGCAGGCCAAACCCCCCCCTAACCCGGACGACGCTGGACCAATTGTGCGCCACCTCATGGGTCTCCAGGTCGCGGCCCGCTGCGACAGAGCCTGGGATCAAACCCGGGTCTGTAGTGGCGCCTCTAGCACTGTGATGCAGTGCCTTAGACCTCTGTGCCACTCGGGAGGCCCCTACAAATGTATTAAAAATAAAAAACGGAAATATCTTATTTACATAAGCATTCAGAGCCTTTTCTAATAGACTTGAAATTGAGCTCATGTGCATCCTGTTTCCATCGAACATCCTTGAGATATTTCTACAACTAGATTGATCTACAACTTGAGTCCACCTGTCTACTGTTTTCTGATTCAGTTGAATGGGCATGATCTGAAAAGGCACACACCTGTCGATATAAGTTCAGAGAAAAACCAAGCCATGAGGTCGAAGGAATTGTCCGTAGAACTCCGAGACAGGATTGTGTCGAGACACTGATCTGGGGAAGAGTATCAAAAAATGTCTGCAGCATTGAAGGTCCCCGAGAACACTTTGGCCTCCATCGTTCTTAAATGGAAGACGTTTAGAACCACCAAGACTCTTCCTAGAGCTGGCCGCCCGGCCAAACTGAGCAATCAGCGAGAAGGGCCTTGGTCAGGGAGGTGACCAAAAACATGATGGTCAATCTGACAGAGCTCTAGAGTTCTTCTGTGGAGATGGGAGAACCTTCCAGAAGGACAACCATCTCTGCAGCACTCCACCAATCAGGCCTTTATGGTAGAGTGACCAGGCGGAAGCCACTCCTCAGCAAAAGGCACATGACAGCCCGCTTGGAGTTTGCCAAAAGTCACCTAAAAGACTCTCAGACCATGAGAAACAAGATTCTCTGGTCTGATGAAACCAAGATTGAACTTGTTGGCCTGAAAGCCAAGCGTCATGTCTGGAGGAAACTTGGCACCATCCCTACGGTGAAGCATGGTGGTGGCAGCATCATGCTGTGGGGATGTTTTCAGCAGCAGGGACTGGGAGACTAGTCAGGATCGAGGGAAAGATTAACGGAGTAAAGTACAGAGATATCCTTGATGAAAACCTTCTACATAGAGCTCAGGACCTCAGACTGTGGCGAAGGTTCACCTTCCAACAGGACAACAACCCTAAGTACACAGCCAAGACAACACAGAAGTGGCTTCGGGACAAGTCTCAATGTACTTGAGTGGCCCAGCCAGAGCCCGGACTTGAACCCAGTCGAATATCTCTGGAGAGACCTGAAAATAGCTGTGCAGTGACACTCCCCATCCAACCTGACAGAACTTTACAGGATCTGCAGAGAAGAATGGGAGAAACTCCCCAAATAGAGGTGTGCCAAGCTTGTAGCGTCATACCCAAGAAGACTGTAATCTCTGCCAAAGGTGCTTCAACAAAGTACTGATTAAAGGGTCTGAATACTTTTTATATATATATATATATATATATATACATTTGCAAACATGTCTAAAAACCTGTTTTTGCTTTGTCATTATGGGATATTGTGTGTAGATTGATGAGGGAAAAAAATACAATTTAATACATTTTAGAATAAGGCTGTAATGTAACAAATGTAGGAAAAAGTCAAGGGGTCTGAATACTTTTCGAATGCACTGTATCAATGAATTGGCGAGGGCACAAGAACAGTCTGCAGCACCCGGTCTCACCCTACTAGAATCTGAAATCAAATGTCTACTGTTTTCTGATGATCTGGTGCTTCTGTCCCCAACCAAGGAGGGCCTACAGCAGCACCTACAGTGGGGAGAACAAGTATTTGATACACTGCCGATTTTGCAGGTTTTCCTACTTACAAAGCATGTAGAGGTCTGTAATTTTTATCATAGGTACACTTCAACTGTGAGAGACGGAATCTAAAACAAAAATCCTGAAAATCACATTGTATGATTTTTAAGTAATTAATTAGCATTTTATTGCATGACATAAGTATTTGATACATCAGAAAAGCAGAACTTAATATTTAGTACAGAAACTTTTGTTTGCAATTACAGAGATCATACATTTCCTGTAGTTCTTGACCAGGTTTGCACGCACTGCAGCAGGGATTTTGGCCCACTCCTCCATACAGACCTTCTCCAGATCCTTCACGTTTCGGGGCTGTCGCTGGGCAATACGGACTTTCAGCTCCCTTCAAAAATGTTCTATTGGGTTCAGGTCTGGAGACTGGCTAGGCCACTCCAGGACCTTGAGATGCTTCTTACGGAGCCACTCCTTAGTTACCATGGCTGTGTGTTTCAGGTCGTTGTCATGCTGGAAGACCCAGCCACGACCCATCTTCAATGCTCTTACTGAGGGAAGGAGGTTGTTGGCCAAGATCTCACGATACATGGCCCCATCCATCCTCCCCTCAATACGGTGCAGTCGTCCTGTCCCCTTTGCAGAAAAGCATCCCCAAAGAATGATGTTTCCACCTCCGTGCTTCACGGTTGGGATGGTGTTCTTGGGGTTGTACTCATCCTTCTTCTTCCTCCAAACACGGCGAGTGGAGTTTAGACCAAAAAGCTCTATTTTTGTCTCATCAGACCACATGACCTTCTCCCATTCCTCCTCTGGATCATCCAGATGGTCATTGGCAAACTTCAGACGGGCCTGGACATGCGCTGGCTTGAGCAGGGGGACCTTATGTGCGCTGCAGGATTTTAATCCATGACGGCGTAGTGTGTTACTAATGGTTTTCTTTGAGACTGTGGTCCCAGCTCTCTTCAGGTCATTGACCAGGTCCTGCCATGTAGTTCTGGGCTGATCCCTCACCTTCCTCATGATCATTGATGCCACACGAGGTGAGATCTTGCATGGAGCCCCAGACCGAGGGTGATTGACCGTCATCTTGAACTTCTTCCATTTTCTAATAATTGCGCCAACAGTTGTTGCCTTCTCACCAAGCTGCTTGCCTATTGTCCTGTAGCCCATCCCAGCCTTGTGCAGGTCTACAATTTTACCCCTGATGTCCTTACACAGCTCTCTGGTCTTGGCCATTGTGGAGAGGTTGGAGTCTGTTTGATTGAGTGTGTGGACAGGTGTCTTTTATACAGGTAACAAGTTCAAACAGGTGCAGTTAATACAGGTAATGAGTGGAGAACAGGAGGGCGTCTTAAAGAAAAACTAACAGGTCTGTGAGAGCCGGAATTCTTACTGGTTGGTAGGTGATCAAATACTTATGTCATGCAATAAAATGCTAATTAATTACTTAAAAATCATACAATGTGATAATCAGGATTTTTGTTTTAGATTCCGTCTCTCACAGTTTAAGTGTACCTATGATAAAAATTACAGACCTCTACATGCTTTGTAAGTAGGAAAACCTGCAAAATCGGCAGTGTATCAAATACTTGTTCTCCCCACTGTAGATCTTCTGCACAGATTCTGCCAGACCTGGGCCCTTACAGTAAATCTCAGTAAGGCAAAAATAATGGTGTTCCAAAAAAGGTCCAGCTGCCAGGACCACAAATACAAATTCCATCTAGACACCGTTACCCTAGAGCACACAAAAAACTATACATACCTCGGCCTAAACATCAGCGACACAATTAACTTCCACAAAGCTGTGAACGATCTGAGAGACAAGGCATGAAGGGCCTTCTATGCCATCAAAAGGAGCATAGCATTTGACATCTCAATTTCGATCATAAATCAAATTGGTCACATACAAATGGTTAGCAGATGTTATTGCGAGTGTAGCAAAATACTTGTGTGCAGCGATTCCCCTTTATGGTCTGGGGTCGCGGCATCGCTCATCAACCAAGAATTCACAAAATGGGACAAACACTCTGGATGCATAATTCTGGAAAAACATCCTCTGTTTATAACGTAAAACACAGAATACTGCATGCATAGCAGAATTAGGATGATTCACGCTAATTATCAAAATCCAGAAAAGAGCAATTCAATTCTATAACCACCTAAAAATAAGTGATTCCCAAACCTAAAAAAGTGCTCACCTACAGAGAGATGAACTTGGAGAAGAGTCCCCTATGCAAGTTGGTCTTGGGGCTCTGTTCACCAACACAATTAGACCCAACCAAATCATGACTAAACAAAAAGATAATTACTTGACACATTGGAGAGAACCAACAGAGCAAAACAGACCAAACTGGAATGCTATTTGGCCCTAAACAGAGAGTACACAGTGGCAGAATACCTGACCACTGCGACTGACCCAACATGAAGGAAAGCTTTGACTATGTACAGACCCAGTGAGCATAGCCTTGCTATTGAGAAAGGCAGGCGAAGGCAGACCTGGCTCTCAAGAGAAGACAGGCTATGTGCACACTGCCCACAAAATGAGGTGGAAACTGAGCTGCACTTCCTAACCTTCTGCCAAATGTATGACCATATTAGAGAGACAGCGAGACAGAGAGAGGAGACAGAGATAGACAGAGAGAGCAGAGACAAAGAAAGAGAGAGCCAGAGGAGATGATTGTGGACTACAGGAAAAGGAGGACCGAGCACGCCCCATTCTCATCGTTCCAAGCACACCATGTCAGTCGTGAAGCGAGCACGACAAAACCTAGTCCCCTTCAGGAGACTGAAAAGATTTGGCATCGGTCCTCAGATCCTCAAAAGGTTCTACAGCTGCACCATCGAGAGCATCCTGACTGGTTGCATCACTGCCTGGTATGGCAACTTCTCGGCCTCCGACTGCAAGGCACTACAAAGGGTAGTGCGTACGGCCCAGTACATCACTGGGGCAAAGCTTCCTGCCATCCAGGACCTCTATACCAGGTGGTGTCAGAGGAAGGCCCTAAAAATTGTCAAAGACTACAGCCACCCTAGTCATAGACTGTTCTCTCTGCTACCGCACGGCAAGCGGTACCGGAGCGCCAAGTCTAGGTCCAAGAGGATTCTAAACAGCTTCTACCCCCAATCCATAAGACTCCTGAACATCTAGTCAAATGGCTACCCAGACTATTTGCATAGCCACTTTAATAACTCTACCCACATGTATATATTACCTCAATTACCTCGACTAACCGGTGCCCCCGCACATTGACTCTGTACCGGTAGCCCCCTGTATATAGCCTCCACACTGACTCTGTACCGGTACACCCTGTATATAGCCTCCACATTGACTCTGTACCGGTACCCCCTGTATATAGCCTCCACATTGACTCTGTACCGGTACCCCCTGTATATAGCCTCCACACTGACTCTGTACCGATACCCCCTGTATATAGTCTCCACATTGACTCTGTACCGGTACCCCCTGTATATAGTCTCCACACTGACTCTGTACCGGTACCCCCTGTATATAGCCTCCACATTGACTCTGTACCGGTACCCCCTGTATATAGCCTCCACATTGACTCTGTACCGGTACCCCCTGTATATAGCCTCCACATTGACTCTGTACCGGTACCCCCTGTATATAGCCTCCACATTGACTCTGTACCAGTACCCCCCTGTATATAGCCTCCACATTGACTCTGTACCGTAATACCCTGTATATAGCCTCCATATTGACTCTGTACCGTAATACCCTGTATATAGCCTCCACACTGACTCTGTACCGGTACCCCCTGTATATAGCCTCCACATTGACTCTGTACCGGTACCCCCTGTATATAGCCTCCACACTGACTCTGTACCGATACCCCCTGTATATAGTCTCCACATTGACTCTGTACCGGTACCCCCTGTATATAGTCTCCACACTGACTCTGTACCGGTACCCCCTGTATATAGCCTCCACATTGACTCTGTACCGGTACCCCCTGTATATAGCCTCCACATTGACTCTGTACCGGTACCCCCTGTATATAGCCTCCACATTGACTCTGTACCGGTACCCCCTGTATATAGCCTCCACATTGACTCTGTACCAGTACCCCCCTGTATATAGCCTCCACATTGACTCTGTACCGTAATACCCTGTATATAGCCTCCATATTGACTCTGTACCGTAATACCCTGTATATAGCCTCCACACTGACTCTGTACCGGTACCCCCTGTATATAGCCTCCACACTGACTCTGTACCGGTACCCCCTGTATATAGCCAGGTAATTGTTATTTTAGTGCAGCTCTTTAATTATTTGTTACTTTTATTTCTTATTTTCTTAAGCATTTCACTGTAAGGTCTACACCTATTGTATTCGGCGCATTTGACAAATTAAATTTGATTTGCTTTGAGAGACAGAGGGAGGGCAGAGCCAGGACCCTGAAACCAGTTAAAGCCTCCAGACCAGCAGTCTGTTTCAAATAGAGAGTAGAAGATAACAGAACAGAGTATACCAGCCGTATGTCAGTGTGCTGCGGCAGGCAGGGTGTGTGCTGTTTGAATTGAAAGGACAAATCCCTTTGGAGGATTAGCCCATACCTACTTTAACACAGAGAAGAAGAGAAAAGAAACTCAGAATCTGATATGGAGAATTCCCACCTCAGGTCCCAATGGTGAAAAGCCTGGATGAGATGTATATATTTTGTAATACTTGCATTGTGCTGCCTGCTGTGTAATGCATGGAGAGTTAGTGTACGTTCCAAATGGAACCCTATTTCCTATGTAGTGCACTACTTTTGATCAGGGCCCAATGACAGGAATCCTAATGGCCCTGGTCAAAAGTAGTGCACTACATAGGGAACAGGATTCCATTTGGGACGCAGGCAGAAATAGCCTGGGGAGTACAGGAAAGATGGGGGATTATAACACATACAGATGAGCGTCCTGCACTAGAACAGCTGGCCAAGCCCTTCTCAGTCTGTCCTCCTGCACCAATACGGCTGGCCAAGCCCTTCTCAGTCTGTCCTCCTGCACCAATACAGCTGGCCAAGCCCTTCTCAGTCTGTCCTCCTGCACCAATATGGCTGGCCAAGCCCTTCTCAGTCTGTCCTCCTGCACCAATACAGCTGGCCAAGCCCTTCTCAGTCTGTCCTCCTGCACCAATATGGCTGGCCAAGCCCTTCTCAGTCTGTCCTCCTGCACCAATACGGCTGGCCAAGCCCTTCTCAGTCTGTCCTCCTGCACCAATACAGCTGGCCAAGCCATTCTCAGTCTGTCCTCCTGCACCAATACAGCTGGCCAAGCCCTTCTCAGTCTGTCCTCCTGCACCAATATGGCTGGCCAAGCCCTTCTCAGTCTGTCCTCCTGCACCAATACAGCTGGCTAAGCCCTTCTCAGTCTGTCCTCCTGCACCAATATGGCTGGCCAAGCCCTTCTCAGTCTGTCCTCCTGCACTAGAACAGCTGGCCAAGCCCTTCTCAGTCTGTCCTCCTGCACCAATACAGCTGGCTAAGCCCTTCTCAGTGTGTCCTCCTGCACCAATACAGCTGGCCAAGCCCTTCTCAGTCTGTCCTCCTGCACCAATACAGCTGACTAAGCCCTTCTCAGTCTGTCCTCCTGCACCAATACAGCTGGCTAAGCCCTTCTCAGTCTGTCCTCCTGCACCAATACAGCTGGCTAAGCCCTTCTCAGTCTGTCCTCCTGCACCAATGAGGCTGGCCAAGCCCTTCTCAGTCTGTCCTCCTGCACCAATATGGCTGGCCAAGCCCTTCTCAGTCTGTCCTCCTGCACCAATACAGCTGGCTAAGCCCTTCTCAGTCTGTCCTCCTGCACCAATACAGCTGGCTAAGCCCTTCTCAGTGTGTCCCGCTGCACCAATATGGCTGGCCAAGCCCTTCTCAGTCTGTCCTCCTGCACTAGAACAGCTGGCCAAGCCCTTCTCAGTCTGTCCTCCTGCACCAATACAGCTGGCCAAGCCATTCTCAGTCTGTCCTCCTGCACCAATACAGCTGGCTAAGCCCTTCTCAGTGTGTCCTCCTGCACCAATACAGCTGGCCAAGCCCTTCTCAGTCTGTCCTCCTGCACCAATACAGCTGACTAAGCCCTTCTCAGTCTGTCCTCCTGCACCAATACAGCTGGCTAAGCCCTTCTCAGTCTGTCCTCCTGCACCAATACAGCTGGCTAAGCCCTTCTCAGTCTGTCCTCCTGCACCAATGAGGCTGGCCAAGCCCTTCTCAGTCTGTCCTCCTGCACCAATATGGCTGGCCAAGCCCTTCTCAGTCTGTCCTCCTGCACCAATACAGCTGGCTAAGCCCTTCTCAGTGTGTCCTCCTGCACCAATATGGCTGGCTAAGCCCTTCTCAGTGTGTCCTCCTGCACCAATATGGCTGGCCAAGCCCTTCTCAGTCCGTCCTCCTTACCAACAGCTCCCCGGTACCCAGTGTGGCAGTCCCCCCCCCCCCCCCCCTTCTAAAGCCTCTGCGTGTGAATGTCTTTCAGAGGGGTTGGGTTAAAAAGGGGAATTCAAATTTCCATTGGACCTTGTGTGCAGTTGACCAATAAAGTGATCTTAATTTGAGTTATCATAAAATATCACGCTATCTTGCCTCAAGGATATTTCTTGACCACTACAACACAGCAGCTCCATCACTATAAAAACAAGGTGCAGTGTGCTGGAAAAACAAGGACCGTAGTAACTTTACTACATAGCAGTAGGTAGAGGAGAGGAGAGGAGAGGAGAGGAGAGGAGAGGAGAGGAGAGGAGAGGAGAGGAGAGGAGAGGAGAGGAGAGGAGGGGAGAGAAGAGAGATGTAAGGAGGGATGAGCATTGTGCGAGAAAAGGTGTGTGTGTGCGTGTGTGTGTGCATTGGTGTGCGTGTGCGTTGGTGTGTGTGTGCATGTGCGTTGGTGTGTGTGTGTGTGTGTGTGTGTGTGTGTGCATGTGCGTTGGTGTGTGTGTGTGTGTGTGTGTGTGTGTGTGTGTGTGTGTGTGTGTGTGTGTGTGTGTGTGTGTGTGTGTGTGTGTGTGTGTGCAGAGCATATGGACTGAGATGGATGAGCATTAGGAGGCCATGAAAAACCCTCATTAAGAGGTTCAATCTGTTTCTGTTATAACAGGATGGGTACGGGATGCTAACACCATGATAACGGGGAGATAGTGGTAGAGAGGGGGAGCGAGGGATGACACTGGGAAGGGGAGGGGAGGGGAGGGGAAAGAGGAGGAGAGGAGAGGAGAGGAGAGGAGAGGAGAGGAGAGGAGAGGAGAGGAGAGGAGAGGAGAGGAGAAGAGAGTGTGGGACCCTTTCTTCTGAAGCTGTGTTTCTCACTATGTCCTCTTTCCCTCCTCCTCCAGAACCAACAGGACTCTGGCCAAAAGAAGTGCACTATGTAGGGAATAGGTTAATAATAATGTTCCCTCTCCCTCTCCTCCTCCTCTTCTCTGTCCCCTCTCCTCCTCCTCCTCTCTGTTCCCTCCCCCTCTCCTCCTCTCTGTCCCCTCTCCTCCTCCTCCCCCTCTCCTCCTCCTCCTCTCTGTCCCCTCTCCTCCTCCTCCTCCTCCTCCTCCTCTCTGTCCCCTCTCCTCCTCCTCCCCCTCTCCTCCTCCTCCTCCTCCTCCTCCTCTCTGTCCCCTCTCCTCTTCCTCCCCCTCTCCTCCTCCTCCTCTCTGTCCCCTCTCCTCCCCTTCTCCTCCTCCTCCTCTCTGTCCCCTCTCCTCCTCCTCCTCCTCCTCTCCTCCCCCTCTCCTCCTCCTCCTCTCTGTCCCCTCTCCTTCTCCTCCTCCTCTCCTCCCCTTCTCCTCCTCCTCTTCTCTGTCCCCTCTCCTCCTCCAGAACCAAAGAGAACGGCTTCGACAGGGATGGCCCCCTACACCTGGAGACCTCCAGTAAGAGACCCTGTACGATCAGCCCGGCAGGCCAAAGGTTCAGCCCCTCCAACGGTCCCCTCCCCTACCAATCTAACGGCCTGGCCCATGGACACCCCACGCCGCCCCCTCCCCCGCCCCCACAGCACTACCGGCTGGACGACATCACACACCATTACAGAGACTCACCACACTACCGCCACCCCAACCACAACCACCGTGAGCTCAGGGAGAGACCACGGCCACTGGGTAAGGACAGGAGGAGAAGAGAGGAGAGGGGTGGGGGAAGGAAGGAAGAAAGAAAGAAAGAAAGAAAGAAAGAAAGAAAGAAAGAAAGAAAGAAAGAAAGAAAGAAAGAAAGAAAGAAAGAAAGAGGAGGAGAGGGAAGTTTGAGGAGCACAGGGGAGGGAAGGGACAGAGGGAGGAATGGAGGGAACAGTGGAGAGAGGATGGAGGGAACAGTGGAGAGAGGATGGAGGGAACAGTGGAGAGAGGATGGAGGGACCAGTGGAGAGAGGATGGAGGGAACAGTGGAGAGAGGATGGAGGGAACAGTGGAGAGAGGACGGAGGGGAGAGTGGAGAGGGGATGGAGGGAAGAGTGGAGAGAGGATGGAGGGAAGAGTGGAGAGAGGATGGAGGGAAGAGTGGAGAGAGGATGGAGGGAACAGTGGAGAGAGGATGGAGGGACCAGTGGAGAGAGGATGGAGGGAACAGTGGAGAGGGGATGGAGGGAACAGTGGAGGGAGGAAGGAGGGAACAGTGGAGAGAGGATGGAGGGAACAGTGGAGAGAGGATGGATGGACCAGTGGAGAGAGGATGGAGGGAACAGTGGAGAGAGGATGGAGGGAACAGTGGAGAGAGGACGGAGGGGAGAGTGGAGAGGGGATGGAGGGAACAGTGGAGAGAGGATGGAGGGAACAGTGGAGAGAGGATGAAGGGACCAGTGGAGAGAGGATGGAGGGAACAGTGGAGAGAGGATGGAGGGAACAGTGGAGAGAGGATGGAGGGAACAGTGGAGAGAGGATGGAGGGAACAGTGGAGAGAGGATGAAGGGAAGACTGGACACTCGTATCTTGTTCCACAGACTTTAACTTTGTGTCAAGTTCGTCGTATGAATCGGACCAAGGCGCAGCGTAGTATGCGTACCTTCTTTAATATAAGAAGAATGAACACTGAACAAACTAACCAAAATAACAAAACGACACGTGAAGCTATACAAAACGAGTGCTGACAGGCAACTACATATAGACAAGAACCCATGAACACCAAAGGGAAAATGGCAACCTAAATAGGATCCCCAATCAGAGACAACGATAAACAGCTGCCTCTGATTGGGAACCATATCAGGCCACCATAGACATACAAATCACCTAGACAATACAAATAACCCTAGACAATACAAAAACTAACGTACCCACCCTAGTCACACCCTGACCTCACCAAAATATAAAGAAAACAGAGATATCTCAGGTCAGGACTTGACACTTTGTCTCTCTCTCTCTCTCCTGATTGAAGGGATGCACGGGGCTCGTCAGGAAGAGGTGATCGACCACCGGTTGACAGACAGAGAATGGGGGGAGGAATGGAAGCACCTTGACCATGTAAGAAAAGTAATAAATGTTTTATTACTATACCAACTGTACCTGTACCTGTGCCTGTACCTGTACCTGTACCTGTGCCTGTACCTCTACCTGTACCTGTGCCTGTGCCTGTACCTGTGCCTGTGCCTGTGCCTGTGCCTGTACCTGTGCCTGTAACTGTACCTGTAGCTGTAGCTGTGCCTGTGCCTGTGCCTGTACCTGTACCTGTACCTGTAACTGTGCCTGTAACTGTAACTGTACATGTAGCTGTGCCTGTACCTGTGCCTGTACCTGTACCTGTAACTGTACCTGTACCTGTAGCTGTGCCTGTACCTGTGCCTGTACCTGTAACTGTGCCTGTACCTGTACCTGTACCTGTACCTGTACCTGTACCTGTAACTGTGCCTGTACCTGTACCTGTACCTGTAGCTGTAGCTGTGCCTGTACCTGTACCTGTACCTGTGCCTGTGCCTGTGCCTGTGCCTGTACCTGTACCTGTAACTGTAACTGTGCCTGTACCTGTACCTGTACCTGTAACTGTACCTGTAACTGTACCTGTGCCTGTACCTGTACCTGTGTCCTGTACCTGTATCTGTGTGGCTTATAGAGTATCTGTTTTACTGAAAACAAAACCAATTATTTGTTTTTATGTATTTGTAGATGTAGATGGGTTTGTAGATGTGTTTGTAGATGTGTTTGTAGATGTAGATGGGTTTGTAGATGTGTTTGTATTTGTATTTGTAGATGTAGATGTGCTTGTAGATGTGTTTGTATTTGTATTTGTAGATGTAGATGTATTTGTAGATGTGTTTGTAGATGTGCTTGTAGATGTGTTTGTATTTGTAGATGTGTTTGTAGATGTAGATGTGCTTGTAGATGTGTTTGTATTTGTATTTGTAGATGTGTTTGTAGATATATTTGCATGTGTGAGTTAAGGAATAACCACTGCACTAAGTGTGTTAGGAAGACAATTCATTACTGCAGCAGATAAAACCCCAGAACTACATACCCCAGGATCAGGCAGGAGGCGGGACTAACTACAGGTCACAGTGCAGGGTGAGAACTACATACCCCAGCATCAGGCAGGAGGCTGGACTATCTACAAGTCACAGTGCAGGGTGAGAACTAAATACCCCAGCATCAGGCAGGAGGCTGGACTATCTACAGGTCACAGTGCAGGGTGAGAACTACATACCCCAGCATCAGGCAGGAGGCTGGACTATCTACAGGTCACAGTGCAGGGTGAGAACTACATACCCCAGCATCAGGCAGGAGGCTGGACTAACTACAGGTCACAGTGCAGGGTGAGAACTACATACCCCAGCATCAGTCAGGAGGCTGGACTATCTACAGGTCACAGTGCAGGGTGAGAACTACATACCCCAGCATCAGGCAGGAGGCTGGACTATCTACAGGTCACAGTGCAGGGTGAGAACTACATACCCCAGCATCAGGCAGGAGGCTGGACTATCTACAGGTCACAGTGCAGGGTGAGAACTACATACCCCAGCATCAGTCAGGAGGCTGGACTATCTACAGGTCACAGTGCAGGGTGAGAACTATATACCCCAGCATCAGACAGGAGGCTGGACTATCTACAGGTCACAGTGCAGGGTGAGAACTACATACCCCAGCATCAGGCAGGAGGCTGGACTATCTACAGGTCACAGTGCAGGGTGAGAACTACATACCCCAGCATCAGGCAGGAGGCTGGACTATCTACAGGTCACAGTGCAGGGTGAGAACTACATACCCCAGCATCAGGCAGGAGGCTGGACTATCTACAGGTCACAGTGCAGGGTGAGAACTAAATACCCCAGCATCAGGCAGGAGGCTGGACTATCTACAGGTCACAGTGCAGGGTGAGAACTACATACCCCAGCATCAGGCAGGAGGCTGGACTATCTACAGGTCACAGTGCAGGGTGAGCACTACATACCCCAGCATCAGTCAGGAGGCTGGACTATCTACAGGTCACAGTGCAGGGTGAGAACTACATACCCCAGCATCAGTCAGGAGGCTGGACTATCTACAGGTCACAGTGCAGGGTGAGAACTACATACCCCAGCATCAGACAGGAGGCTGGACTATCTACAGGTCACAGTGCAGGGTGAGAACTACATACCCCAGCATCAGGCAGGAGGCTGGACTATCTACAGGTCACAGTGCAGGGTGAGAACTACATACCCCAGCATCAGTCAGGAGGCTGGACTAACTACAGGTCACAGTGCAGGGTGAGAACTACATACCCCAGCATCAGGCAGGAGGCTGGACTATCTACAGGTCACAGTGCAGGGTGAGAACTACATACCCCAGCATCAGGCAGGAGGCTGGACTATCTACAGGTCACAGTGCAGGGTGAGAACTACATACCCCAGCATCAGTCAGGAGGCTGGACTATCTACAGGTCACAGTGCAGGGTGAGAACTACATACCCCAGCATCAGGCAGGAGGCTGGACTATCTACAGGTCACAGTGCAGGGTGAGAACTACATACCCCAGCATCAGGCAGGAGGCTGGACTATCTACAGGTCACAGTGCAGGGTGAGAACTACATACCCCAGCATCAGGCAGGAGGCGGGACTAACTACAGGTCACAGTGCAGGGTGAGAACTACATACCCCAGCATCAGGCAGGAGGCTGGACTATCTACAGGTCACAGTGCAGGGTGAGAACTACATACCCCAGCATCAGGCAGGAGGCTGAGGTTATAAATACAGAACATATTGTCTGTGGTGCTGGTTAAAAATACAGAACATATTGTCTGTGGTGCTGGTTATGAATACAGAACATGTTGTCTCTGGTGTCTATGGTGCTGGATATAGATTCTGAACACATTGTCTCTGGTGTCTGTGGTGCTGGTTGTAAATATAGAACACATTGTCTCTGGTGTCTGTGGTGCTGGTTGTAAATATATAACACATTGTCTCTGGTGTCTGTGGTGCTGGTTGTAAATATAGAACACATTGTCTCTGGTGTCTGTGGTGCTGGTTGTAAATATAGAACACATTGTCTCTGGTGTCTGTGGTGCTGGTTGTAAATATAGAACACATTGTCTCTGGTGTCTGTGGTGCTGGTTGTAAATATAGAACACATTGTCTCTGGTGTCTGTGGTGCTGGTTGTAAATATAGAACACATTGTCTCTGGTGTCTGTGGTGCTGGTTGTAAATATATAACACATTGTCTCTGGTGTCTGTGGTGCTGGTTGTAAATATAGAACACATTGTCTCTGGTGTCTGTGGTGCTGGTTGTAAATATAGAACACATTGTCTCTGGTGTCTGTGGTGCTGGTTTTAAATATATAACACATTGTCTCTGGTGTCTGTGGTGCTGGTTGTAAATATATAACACATTGTCTCTGGTGATCAAAAAGAAAGGAGGACCAAGGCACTCTTCATATAATTAATTAAAATGCCTTTATTAGTATGGCATGTTCAATAGAAACAAAGTTGTTTAAAAACCGACGCGTTTCGGCTGCATGGCCTTCGTCAGGGAGTACAGAAAAAGGAGAATACAATGTCCTCTTTTGAAAGGCTTTTCCCAATTAGCCATAATTAGAAGAGGGAGTGGTTACCAAATTGGACACACCTAGTAAGCAATAATATACACATGAAAAGGTGAAATACTGTAGCTATGCTATCATGAGCATACAACTCCAAGCTAGAAGCATCAGAACACCCAGAGAGGCAGTTCCAACCCTAACCATGACTGGGAGAAGTGTCCAGAACAAGAAAGCAATATATTCCACAGTACTCCAGACCACAGCAAAACATGAACAACAGTCCAAACATAGCTAGAGGGCAATTGAGCAAAATGTCCACTAGATGACAGCAAATGGACCCATCACGACCCTACAGGAAGGGTGAGAAATCCATATCTTCATTTAAACCAGGGTACTTAGTGGCCTGTAGTTTGTAAATCCAAAAACCTTCCCTTTGGTTTAACTGTTTAAGACGGTCCCCTTTTCTAATAGAGGCCGGAACATGATCAATACCCATAGCTTGTAGGGAGGCAGGGTTACCATGGTGTAAGGACTTGTAGTGCCTTGCCATGGCACTACAACCACTCCCTCTTCTAATTAGGGCTAATTGGAAAAGCCTTTCAAAAGAGGACATTGTATTCTCCCTTTTCTGTACTCCCTGACGAAGGCCATGCAGCCGAAACGCGTCGGTTTTTAAACAACTTTGTTTCTATTGAACATGCCATACTAATAAAGGCATTTTAATTCATTATATGAAGAGTGCCTTGGTCCTCCTTTCTTTTTGATGACCAATTTACACCTTTTACCAAAGAGCACCTTCTATCTACCAAAATATACTATAGTGTACCTTAGTAGCGCTTCCCTTCCTCCTCTTTCTACATTGTCTCTGGTGTCTGTGGTGCTGGTTGTAAATATAGAACACATTGTCTCTGGTGTCTGTGGTGCTGGTTTTAAATATAGAACACATTGTCTCTGGTGTCTGTGGTGCTGGTTGTAAATATAGAACACATTGTCTCTGGTGTCTGTGGTGCTGGTTGTAAATATAGAACACATTGTCTCTGGTGTCTGTGGTGCTGGTTTTAAATATAGAACACATTGTCTCTGGTGTCTGTGGTGCTGGTTGTAAATATAGAACACATTGTCTCTGGTGTCTGTGGTGCTGGTTGTAAATATAGAACACATTGTCTCTGGTGTCTGTGGTGCTGGTTGTAAATATAGAACACATTGTCTCTGGTGTCTGTGGTGCTGGTTGTAAATATAGAACACATTGTCTCTGGTGTCTGTGGTGCTGGTTGTAAATATAGAACACATTGTCTCTGGTGTCTGTGGTGCTGGTTTTAAATATAGAACACATTGTCTCTGGTGTCTGTGGTGCTGGTTGTAAATATAGAACACATTGTCTCTGGTGTCTGTGGTGCTGGTTTTAAATATAGAACACATTGTCTCTGGTGTCTGTGGTGCTGGTTGTAAATATAGAACACATTGTCTCTGGTGTCTGTGGTGCTGGTTGTAAATATAGAACACATTGTCTCTGGTGTCTGTGGTGCTGGTTGTAAATATAGAACACATTGTCTCTGGTGTCTGTGGTGCTGGTTGTAAATATAGAACACATTGTCTCTGGTGTCTGTGGTGCTGGTTGTAAATATAGAACACATTGTCTCTGGTGTCTGTGGTGCTGGTTGTAAATATAGAACACATTGTCTCTGGTGTCTGTGGTGCTGGTTGTAAATATAGAACACATTGTCTCTGGTGTCTGTGGTGCTGGTTGTAATATAGAACACATTGTCTCTGGTGTCTGTGGTGCTGGTTGTAAATATAGAACACATTGTCTCTGGTGTCTGTGGTGCTGGTTGTAAATATAGAACACATTGTCTCTGGTGTCTGTGGTGCTGGTTGTAAATATAGAACACATTGTCTCTGGTGTCTGTGGTGCTGGTTGTAAATATATAACACATTGTCTCTGGTGTCTGTGGTGCTGGATATAGATTCAGAACACATTGTCTCTGGTGTCTATGGTGCTGGTTGTAAATATATAACACATTGTCTCTGGTGTCTGTGGTGCTGGTTGTAAATATAGAACACATTGTCTCTGGTGTCTATGGTGCTTCACTCAGCGCCTTCCCCCTCCTCAGCTGCTGAACTGCATCATGGACATGGTGGAGAAGACGAGGCGTTCTCTCACCGTGCTGCGGCGCTGCCAGGAGGCCGACAGGGAGGAGCTAAACTACTGGATCAGACGATACAGCGACGCGGAGGACCTGAAGAAAGGACCCGGCAGGACCCAGAGCAGACAGCAGAGTCCTACTGGACAGGACACCTTCACTACAGGTAGAACTATCTACATTATAGAATAGTACCAGTTATCAGAATGGACCCAGCAGGACCCAGAGCAGACAGTCCTACTGGACAGGACACCTACACTACAGGTAGAACTATCTACATTATAGAATAGTACCAGTTATCAGAATGGAGCCGGCAGGACCCAGAGCAGACAGTCCTACTGGACAGGACACCTACACTACAGGTAGAACTATCTACATTATGGAATAGTACCAGTTATCAGAATGGACCCAGCAGGACCCAGAGCAGACAGCAGAGTCCTACAGGACAGGACACCTACACTACAGGTAGAACTATCTACATTATAGAATAGTACCAGTTATCAGAATGGAGCCGGCAGGACCCAGAGCAGACAGTCCTACTGGACAGGACACCTACACTACAGGTAGAACTATCTACATTATGGAATAGTACCAGTTATCAGAATGGAGCCGGCAGGACCCAGAGCAGACAGTCCTACAGGACAGGACACCTACACTACAGGTAGAACTATCTACATTATGGAATAGTACCAGTTATCAGAATGGACCCAGCAGGACCCAGAGCAGACAGCAGAGTCCTACAGGACAGGACACCTACACTACAGGTAGAACTATCTACATTATAGAATAGTACCAGTTATCAGAATGGACCCAGCAGGACCCAGAGCAGACAGTCCTACAGGACAGGACACCTACACTACAGGTAGAACTATCTACATTATAGAATAGTACCAGTTATCAGAATGGACCCAGCAGGACCCAGAGCAGACAGCAGAGTCCTACAGGACAGGACACCTACACTACAGGTAGAACTATCTACATTATAGAATAGTACCAGTTATCAGAATGGAGCCGGCAGGACCCAGAGCAGACAGTCCTACTGGACAGGACACCTACACTACAGGTAGAACCTACTTTATAGAATAGTACCAGTTATCAGAATGGACCCAGCAGGACCCAGAGCAGACAGCAGAGTCCTACTGGACAGGACACCTACACTACAGGTAGAACTATCTACATTATGGAATAGTACCAGTTATCAGAATGGACCCAGCAGGACCCAGAGCAGACAGCAGAGTCCTACTGGACAGGACACCTACACTACAGGTAGAACTATCTACATTATGGAATAGTACCAGTTATCAGAATGGAGCCGGACCCAGAGCAGACAGTCCTACAGGACAGGACAACCTCAATAACCCTCCTCCATTACCTGTTACTGCTGTGTGTTTTGTCACTGTCTAGTTGACTGGGCTGTCTGTCTACTAGTTGACTGGGCTGTGTGTCTGTCTACTAGTTGACTGGGCTGTGTGTCTGTCTACTAGTTGACTGGGCTGTGTGTCTGTCTACTAGTTGACTGGGCTGTGTGTCTGTCTACTAGTTGACTGGGCTGTGTGTCTGTCTACTAGTTGACTGGGCTGTGTGTCTGTCTACTAGTTGACTGGGCTGTGTGTCTGTCTACTAGTTGACTGGGCTGTGTGTCTGTCTACTAGTTGACTGGGCTGTCTGTCTACTAGTTGACTGGGCTGTGTGTCTGTCTACTAGTTGACTGGGCTGTGTGTCTGTCTACTAGTTGACTGGGCTGTCTGTCTACTAGTTGACTGGGCTGTGTGTCTGTCTACTAGTTGACTGGGCTGTGTGTCTGTCTACTAGTTGACTGGGCTGTGTGTCTGTCTACTAGTTGACTGGGCTGTGTGTCTGTCTACTAGTTGACTGGGCTGTGTGTCTGTCTACTAGTTGACTGGGCTGTGTGTCTGTCTACTAGTTGACTGGGCTGTGTGTCTGTCTACTAGTTGACTGGGCTGTGTGTCTGTCTACTAGTTGACTGGGCTGTGTGTCTGTCTACTAGTTGACTGGGCTGTGTGTCTGTCTACTAGTTGACTGGGCTGTGTGTCTGTCTACTAGTTGACTGGGCTGTGTGTCTGTCTACTAGTTGACTGGGCTGTGTGTCTGTCTACTAGTTGACTGGGCTGTGTGTCTGTCTACTAGTTGACTGGGCTGTGTGTCTGTCTACTAGTTGACTGGGCTGTGTGTCTGTCTACTAGTTGACTGGGCTGTCTGTCTACTAGTTGACTGGGCTGTCTGTCTACTAGTTGACTGGGCTGTGTGTCTGTCTACTAGTTGGCTGGGCTGTGTGTCTGTCTACTAGTTGACAGTGCTGTCTGTCTACTAGTTGACTGGGCTGTGTGTCTGTCTACTAGTTGACTGGGCTGTGTGTCTGTCTACTAGTTGACTGGGCTGTGTGTCTGTCTACTAGTTGACTGGGCTGTGTGTCTGTCTACTAGTTGACTGGGCTGTGTGTCTGTCTTCCAGAGATTCACCAGGAGATTCTCAACAGACCAGTGACGACCGGATACGTACCTGAAGAGATATGGAAGAAAGCCGGTGAGCCTCCCTCCCTCCCTCCCTCTTTCCCTCCCTCCCTCTTTCCCTCTCTCCCTCTTTCCCTCTCTCCCTCCCTCCCTCTCTCTTTCCCTCCCTCTCTCTTTCCCTCCCTCCCTCTTTCCCTCCTCCATCCATCAGTATTTGCCCCTTTCTGATTTTCTCTATTTTTTGCATATTTTGACTCCAACCAAACACTTCCTGTAGTTGTTGATCAGTCTCTCACATCAATGTGGAGGAGTTTTGGCCCGTTCTTCCATGCAGAACAGCTTTAACTCAGCGACATTTGCGTTTGGTTGGAGTCATTGGAGATAAAGGTGGCACAACCAGTCATTGAGTGTAAAGGGGCAATTCGTTTTTTCACACAGGGGCACTGTATGTACGTATGTAATTGTTGTGTTATTTGTTCACTCAGGATCCCTTTATCTAAAATGTGGTTTTGGTTGAAGATCTGATTTAATTCAGTATCAAAAATTTGCAAAAGTAGAGAAATTTAGAAAGGGGGCAAATCCCTTTTCACAGCCCTGTGATTCCTGTAGAGTTATACAACGGAGGACTGGCAACCAACACATCTGTTGTAGCGAAGTTAAACGTTTACAGTCGGTGATAAACATTCAGACACCAGACACACACACGCCATGCACAATGTCCTCCTCCTCCTCCTCCTCCTGTCCTCCTCCTCTGCACCTCCTCCCCTCCTCCTCTCTCCTCATCCCCTCCTACTCCTCCTCCTCTCCCCCTCCCCCTCCTCCTCCTCCTCCCCTCCTCCTCTGCACCTCCTCCCCTCCTCCTCTCTCCTCCTCCCCTCCTACTCCTCCTCCCCTCCTACTCCTCATCCTCTCCCCCTCCTCCTCCTCTCTCCTCCTCCTCATATCCCCCTCCTCTGCACCTCCTCCCCTCCTCCTCTCTCCTCCTCCCCTCCTGCTCCTCCTCCTCTCCCCTTCCTCCTCCTCCTCCTCATATCCCCCTCCTCCTCCTCTCCTCCTCTTCCTCCTCCTCCTCTGCTGTGCTGTTGGGAGCACAATAGAAATGCATAATTTAAATATAAATTGCCTGATTTGCATACACCATTAGTGAAGTTACAGCCTTGATGTAGGCGGGGGAAAAAAAGTCGCCGTCTCGCTTCTGACGTTAAATTTACCACCCACATGTTTAAGGTTAGAGAACGTGCCAACGCCAAATGAGCTGAAAGTGTCTCTTTTACATTTGGATTTAAATTAAAATAAATATAAAAGGGATGACCTGATAAATGACCTCATATGGAATACAGTGAAAAGCCAAAACGAAAGGATCTTCGTGTCGACTACTCGTCTTTATCAAACGCAGAAATCATCAGTGTAATTTATTTTTCCAATCATGTGCTGTAATCCCAGACATCACGCATCTTCTCTCTAGTGGATCAAACCAATTAAACATCACAGAATTACTTCCTTTAAAAAAAAAAGAGTATAGTAATTAGTCTTCCATATGGAAAGTAATTAGACAATAATAAGCCGACAGTGAAATTAACTCACTGCTGATCATTGTTTATGAAAGTCTGCTTTATAAAGCCTGATCACACAAAATAAGATAACTGATGAGAAATACAAGGTAAGGTCTGCTAGGATACTCAGATGATATATTGTATTGTTTACTTGATGAAAAAGGATCTCCACTCTTTAGGAGTAACTTATACTGAACAACAATATAAAACGCAACATGTCAAGTGTTGGTCCCATGTTTCATGAGATGAAATAAAAGATCCCAGAAATGTTCCATGTTCACAAGAAGCTGATTTCTCTAAATGTTGTGCACAAATTCAGTAACATCCCTGTTAGTGAGCATTTATCCTTTCCCAAGATAATCCATCCACCTGTTACGTGTGGTGATACATATCAAGAGGCTGATTAAACAGCAGGATCATTACACAGGTGCACCTTGTGCTGGGGACAATAAAAGGCCACTCTAAAATGTGGAGTTTTGTCACACAACACAATGCCACAGATTTCTGAAGTTCTGAGGGAGCGTGCAATTGGCATGCTGACTGCAGGAATGTCCACCAGAGCTGTTGCCAGTTAATTGAATGTACATTTCTCTACCATAAGCCACCTGCAACGTCGTTTTTGAGAATTTGGCAGTACATCCAACCGGCCTCACAACCGCAGACCATGTGCAACCACACCAGCCCAGTACCTCTGCATCCGGCTTCTTCACCTGCGGGATGGTCTGAGACCAGCCACCCGGACAGCTGATGAAACTGTGGGTTGGCACAACCGAATAATTTCTGCACAAACTGTCAGAAACCGTCTCAGGGAAGCTCATCTGCGTGCTCGTCGTCCTCACCAGGGTCTTGACCTGACTGCAGTTTGACGTCGTAACCGACTTCAGTGGTCAAATGCTCACCTTTGATGGCCACTGGCAAGCTGGAGAAGTGTGTTCTTCACGGATGAATCCCGGGTTCAACTGAACTGGGCAGATGGCAGACAGGTTGTATGACGTGGTGTGGGCGAGCGGTTTGCTGATGTCAACCAGGGTTGAACAGCGGTAACCCAGTTACCGAGATTTACTGAGATATACCACCCAAAACCACCACCTTATCCTGGATAAATAACTGACATATATTTTAATTCAGACCCATAACCATTCAGATGGTGGTAGACTATAGCAGTTATTAATTCAGACCCATTCAGATGATGGTAGACTATAGCAGTTATTAATTCAGACCCATAACCATTCAGATGGTGGTAGACTATAGCAGTTATTAATTCAGACCCATAACCATTCAGATGGTGGTAGACTATAGCAGTTATTAATTCAGACCCATAACCATTCAGATGGTGGTAGACTATAGCAGTTATTAATTCAGACCCATAACCATTCAGATGGTGGTAGACTATAGCAGTTATTAATTCAGACCCATAACCATTCAGATGGTGGTAGACTATAGCAGTTATTAATTCAGACCCATTCAGATGGTGGTAGACTATAGCAGTTATTAATTCAGACCCATAACCATTCAGATGGTGGTAGACTATAGCAGTTATTAATTCAGACCCATAACCATTCAGATGGTGGTAGACTATAGCAGTTATTAATTCAGACCCATTCAGATGGTGGTAGACTATAGCAGTTATTAATTCAGACCCATAACCATTCAGATGGTGGTAGACTATAGCAGTTATTAATTCAGACCCATAACCATTCAGATGGTGGTAGACTATAGCAGTTATTAATTCAGACCCATAACCATTCAGATGGTGGTAGACTATAGCAGTGTAACGCGCTTCCTCCTTCTCCTCATCAGAAGAGGAGTAGCATGGATTTGACCAACGTGCAGCGGGTTTTGAATACATCATGAAACTTTATTTACAAGACAAAACTAAACACACGAAGAACACTTGAATATTTTACAAAACAACAAAACGAAGAAGACAGACCTGAACGAGAGTACTTACATAAAACACGAAGAACGCGCGGACAGGGAAAACAGACTACACAAAAACCGAACAAACGCTACAGTCCCGTGTGGTACACCGACAAGGACACAGGAGACAATCGACAAGGACACAGGAGACAATCACCCACAAACAAACAGTGAGAACAACCTACCTTAATATGACTCTCAATTAGAGGAAAACGCAAAACACCTGCCTCTAATTAAGAGCCATACCAGGCAACCCAAAACCAACATAGAAACAGCAAACATAGACTGCCCACCCAAAACTCACGCCCTGACCATCACACACATACAAAACAACAGAAAACAGGTCAGGAACGTGACAAGCAGTTATTAATTCAGACCCATTCAGATGGTGGTAGACTATAGCAGTTATTAATTCAGACCCATAACCATTCAGATGGTGGCAGACTATAGCAGTTATTAATTCAGACCCATTCAGATGGTGGTAGACTATAGCAGGTATTAATTCAGACCCATAACCATTCAGATGGTGGTAGACTATAGCAGTTATTAATTCAGACCCATAACCATTCAGATGGTGGTAGACTATAGCAGGTATTAATTCAGACCCATAACCATTCAGATGGTGGTAGACTATAGCAGTTATTAATTCAGACCCATAACCATTCAGATGGTGGTAGACTATAGCAGTTATTAATTCAGACCCATTCAGATGGTGGTAGACTATAACAGTTATTAATTCAGACCCATTCATATGGTGGTAGACTATAACAGTTATTAATTCAGACCCCTTCAGATGGTGGTAGACTATAGCAGTTATTAATTCAGACCCATTCAGATGGTGGTAGACTATAACAGTTATTAATTCAGACCCATTCAGATGGTGGTAGACTATAACAGTTATTAATTCAGACCCATTCAGATGGTGGTAGACTATAACAGTTATTAATTCAGACCCATAACCATTCAGATGGTGGTAGACTATAGCAGTTATTAATTCAGACCCATAACCATTCAGATGGTGGCAGACTATAGCAGTTATTAATTCAGACCCATTCAGATGGTGGTAGACTATAGCAGGTATTAATTCAGACCCATAACCATTCAGATGGTGGTAGACTATAGCAGTTATTAATTCAGACCCATAACCATTCAGATGGTGGTAGACTATAGCAGTTATTAATTCAGACCCATTCAGATGGTGGTAGACTATAACAGTTATTAATTCAGACCCATTCATATGGTGGTAGACTATAACAGTTATTAATTCAGACCCCTTCAGATGGTGGTAGACTATAGCAGTTATTAATTCAGACCCATTCAGATGGTGGTAGACTATAACAGTTATTAATTCAGACCCATTCAGATGGTGGTAGACTATAACAGTTATTAATTCAGACCCATTCAGATGGTGGTAGACTATAACAGTTATTAATTCAGACCCATAACCATTCAGATGGTGGTAGGCTATAGCAGTTATTAATTCAGACCCATAACCATTCAGATGGTGGTAGACTATAGCAGTTATTAATTCAGACCCCTTCAGATGGTGGTAGACTATAGCAGTTATTAATTCAGACCCATTCAGATGGTGGTAGACTATAACAGTTATTAATTCAGACCCATTCAGATGGTGGTAGACTATAACAGTTATTAATTCAGACCCATAACCATTCAGATGGTGGTAGGCTATAGCAGTTATTAATTCAGACCCATAACCATTCAGATGGTGGTAGACTATAACAGTTATTAATTCAGACCCATAACCATTCAGATGGTGGTAGGCTATAGCAGTTATTAATTCAGACCCATTCAGATGGTGGTAGACTATAGCAGTTATTAGTTCAGACCCATAACCATTCAGATGGTGGTAGAATATAGCAGTTATTAATTCAGACCCATAACCAATCAGATGGTGGTAGACTATAGCAGTTATTAATTCAGACCCATAACCATTCAGATGGTGGTAGACTATAGCAGTTATTAATTCAGACCCATTCAGATGGTGGTAGACTATAGCAGTTATTAATTCAGACCCATAACCATTCAGATTGTGGTAGACTATAGCAGTTATTAATTCAGACCCATAACCATTCAGATGGTGGTAGACTATAGCAGTTATTAATTCAGACCCATTCAGATGGTGGTAGACTATAGCAGTTATTAATTCAGACCCATAACCATTCAGATGGTGGCAGACTATAGCAGTTATTAATTCAGACCCATTCAGATGGTGGTAGACTATAGCAGGTATTAATTCAGACCCATAACCATTCAGATGGTGGTAGACTATAGCAGTTATTAATTCAGACCCATAACCATTCAGATGGTGGTAGACTATAGCAGTTATTAATTCAGACCCATAACCATTCAGATGGTGGTAGACTATAACAGTTATTAATTCAGACCCATAACCATTCAGATGGTGGTAGACTATAGCAGTTATTAATTCAGACCCATAACCATTCAGATGGTGGTAGACTATAGCAGTTATTAATTCAGACCCATAACCATTCAGATGGTGGTAGACTATAGCAGTTATTAATTCAGACCCCTTCAGATGGTGGTAGACTATAGCAGTTATTAATTCAGACCCATTCAGATGGTGGTAGACTATAACAGTTATTAATTCAGACCCATTCAGATGGTGGTAGACTATAACAGTTATTAATTCAGACCCATAACCATTCAGATGGTGGTAGGCTATAGCAGTTATTAATTCAGACCCATAACCATTCAGATGGTGGTAGACTATAGCAGTTATTAAGTCAGACCCATAACCATTCAGATGGTGGTAGGCTATAGCAGTTATTAATTCAGACCCATAACCATTCAGATGGTGGTAGAATATAGCAGTTATTAATTCAGACCCATAACCATTCAGATGGTGGTAGACTATAGCAGTTATTAATTCAGACCCATAACCATTCAGATGGTGGTAGGCTATAGCAGTTATTAATTCAGACCCATAACCATTCAGATGGTGGTAGGCTATAGCAGTTATTAATTCAGACCCATAACCATTCAGATGGTGGTAGAATATAGCAGTTATTAATTCAGACCCATAACCATTCAGATGGTGGTAGAATATAGCAGTTATTAATTCAGACCCATAACCATTCAGATGGTGGTAGACTATAGCAGTTATTAATTCAGACCCATAACCATTCAGATGGTGGTAGAATATAGCAGTTATTAATTCAGACCCATAACCATTCAGATGGTGGTAGACTATAGCAGTTATTAATTCAGACCCATAACCATTCAGATGGTGGTAGGCTATAGCAGTTATTAATTCAGACCCATTACCATTCAGATGGTGGTAGGCTATAGCAGTTATTAATTCAGACCCATAACCATTCAGATGGTGGTAAACTATAGCAGTTATTAATTCAGACCCATAACCATTCAGATGGTGGTAGGCTATAGCAGTTATTAATTCAGACCCATTCAGATGGTGGTAGACTATAGCAGTTATTAATTCAGACCCATTCAGATGGTGGTAGACTATAGCAGGTATTAATTCAGACCCAATCAGATGGTGGTAGACTATAACAGTTATTAATTCAGACCCATTCAGATGGTGGTAGACTATAACAGTTATTAATTCAGACCCATAACCATTCAGATGGTGGTAGACTATAACAGTTATTAATTCAGACCCATAACCATTCAGATGGTGGTAGACTATAGCAGTTATTAATTCAGACCCATTCAGATGGTGGTAGACTATAACAGTTATTAATTCAGACCCATTCATATGGTGGTAGACTATAACAGTTATTAATTCAGACCCCTTCAGATGGTGGTAGACTATAGCAGTTATTAATTCAGACCCATTCAGATGGTGGTAGACTATAACAGTTATTAATTCAGACCCATTCAGATGGTGGTAGACTATAACAGTTATTAATTCAGAACCATTCAGATGGTGGTAGACTATAACAGTTATTAATTCAGACCCATAACCATTCAGATGGTGGTAGGCTATAGCAGTTATTAATTCAGACCCATAACCATTCAGATGGTGGTAGACTATAGCAGTTATTAATTCAGACCCCTTCAGATGGTGGTAGAATATAGCAGTTATTAATTCAGACCCATTCAGATGGTGGTAGACTATAACAGTTATTAATTCAGACCCATTCAGATGGTGGTAGACTATAACAGTTATTAATTCAGACCCATAACCATTCAGATGGTGGTAGGCTATAGCAGTTATTAATTCAGACCCATAACCATTCAGATGGTGGTAGACTATAGCAGTTATTAATTCAGACCCATAACCATTCAGATGGTGGTAGGCTATAGCAGTTATTAATTCAGACCCATTCAGATGGTGGTAGACTATAGCAGTTATTAGTTCAGACCCATAACCATTCAGATGGTGGTAGAATATAGCAGTTATTAATTCAGACCCATAACCAATCAGATGGTGGTAGACTATAGCAGTTATTAATTCAGACCCATAACCATTCAGATGGTGGTAGACTATAGCAGTTATTAATTCAGACCCATTCAGATGGTGGTAGACTATAGCAGTTATTAATTCAGACCCATAACCATTCAGATGGTGGTAGACTATAGCAGTTATTAATTCAGACCCATAACCATTCAGATGGTGGTAGACTATAGCAGTTATTAATTCAGACCCATTCAGATGGTGGTAGACTATAGCAGTTATTAATTCAGACCCATAACCATTCAGATGGTGGCAGACTATAGCAGTTATTAATTCAGACCCATTCAGATGGTGGTAGACTATAGCAGGTATTAATTCAGACCCATAACCATTCAGATGGTGGTAGACTATAGCAGTTATTAATTCAGACCCATAACCATTCAGATGGTGGTAAACTATAGCAGTTATTAATTCAGACCCATAACCATTCAGATGGTGGTAGACTATAACAGTTATTAATTCAGACCCATAACCATTCAGATGGTGGTAGACTATAGCAGTTATTAATTCAGACCCATAACCATTCAGATGGTGGTAGACTATAACAGTTATTAATTCAGACCCATAACCATTCAGATGGTGGTAGGCTATAGCAGTTATTAATTCAGACCCATAACCATTCAGATGGTGGTAGACTATAGCAGTTATTAATTCAGACCCCTTCAGATGGTGGTAGACTATAGCAGTTATTAATTCAGACCCATTCAGATGGTGGTAGACTATAACAGTTATTAATTCAGACCCATTCAGATGGTGGTAGACTATAACAGTTATTAATTCAGACCCATAACCATTCAGATGATGGTAGGCTATAGCAGTTATTAATTCAGACCCATAACCATTCAGATGGTGGTAGACTATAGCAGTTATTAAGTCAGACCCATAACCATTCAGATGGTGGTAGGCTATAGCAGTTATTAATTCAGACCCATAACCATTCAGATGGTGGTAGAATATAGCAGTTATTAATTCAGACCCATAACCATTCAGATGGTGGTAGACTATAGCAGTTATTAATTCAGACCCATAACCATTCAGATGGTGGTAGGCTATAGCAGTTATTAATTCAGACCCATAACCATTCAGATGGTGGTAGGCTATAGCAGTTATTAATTCAGACCCATAACCATTCAGATGGTGGTAGAATATAGCAGTTATTAATTCAGACCCATAACCATTCAGATGGTGGTAGAATATAGCAGTTATTAATTCAGACCCATAACCATTCAGATGGTGGTAGACTATAGCAGTTATTAATTCAGACCCATAACCATTCAGATGGTGGTAGAATATAGCAGTTATTAATTCAGACCCATAACCATTCAGATGGTGGTAGACTATAGCAGTTATTAATTCAGACCCATAACCATTCAGATGGTGGTAGGCTATAGCAGTTATTAATTCAGACCCATAACCATTCAGATGGTGGTAGACTATAGCAGTTATTAATTCAGACCCATTACCATTCAGATGGTGGTAGGCTATAGCAGTTATTAATTCAGACCCATAACCATTCAGATGGTGGTAAACTATAGCAGTTATTAATTCAGACCCATAACCATTCAGATGGTGGTAGGCTATAGCAGTTATTAATTCAGACCCATTCAGATGGTGGTAGACTATAGCAGTTATTAATTCAGACCCATTCAGATGGTGGTAGACTATAGCAGGTATTAATTCAGACCCAATCAGATGGTGGTAGACTATAACAGTTATTAATTCAGACCCATTCAGATGGTGGTAGACTATAACAGTTATTAATTCAGACCCATAACCATTCAGATGGTGGTAGACTATAACAGTTATTAATTCAGACCCATAACCATTCAGATGGTGGTAGACTATAGCAGTTATTAATTCAGACCCATTCAGATGGTGGTAGACTATAACAGTTATTAATTCAGACCCATAACCATTCAGATGGTGGTAGACTATAGCAGTTATTAATTCAGACCCATAACCATTCAGATGGTGGTAGGCTATAGCAGGTATTAATTCAGACCCATAACCATTCAGATGGTGGTAGACTATAGCAGTTATTAATTCAGACCCATAACCATTCAGATGGTGGTAGGCTATAGCAGTTATTAATTCAGACCCATTCATATGGTGGTAGACTCGAGCAGTTATTAATTCAGACCCATTCAGATGGTGGTAGACTATAACAGTTATTAATTCAGACCCATTCAGATGGTGGTAGACTATAACAGTTATTAATTCAGACCCATAACCATTCAGATGGTGGTAGACTATATCAGTTATTAATTCAGACCCATAACCATTCAGATGGTGGTACGCTATAGCAGTTATTAATTCAGACCCATTCAGATGGTGGTAGACTATAGCAGTTATTAATTCAGACCCATAACCATTCAGATGGTGGTAGACTATAGCAGGTATTAATTCAGACCCAATCAGATGGTGGTAGACTATAACAGTTATTAATTCAGACCCATTCAGATGGTGGTAGACTATAACAGTTATTAATTCAGACCCATAACCATTCAGATGGTGGTAGACTATATCAGTTATTAATTCAGACCCATAACCATTCAGATGGTGGTACGCTATAGCAGTTATTAATTCAGACCCATTCAGATGGTGGTAGACTATAGCAGTTATTAATTCAGACCCATAACCATTCAGATGGTGGTAGACTATAGCAGTTATTAATTCAGACCCATAACCATTCAGATGGTGGTAGACTATAACAGTTATTAATTCAGACCCATAACCATTCAGATGGTGGTAGACTATAGCAGTTATTAATTCAGACCAATTCAGATGGTGGTAGACTATAGCAGTTATTAATTTAGACCCATTCAGATGGTGGTAGACTATAACAGTTATTAATTCAGACCCATAACCATTCAGATGGTGGTAGGCTATAGCAGTTATTAATTCAGACCCATTCAGATGGTGGTAGACTATAACAGTTATTTATTCAGACCCATAACCATTCAGATGGTGGTAGACTATAGCAGTTATTAATTCAGACCCATAACCATTCAGATGGTGGTAGACTATAGCAGTTATTAATTCAGACCCATAACCATTCAGATAGTGGTAGACTATAGCAGTTATTAATTCAGACCCATTCAGATGGTGGTAGACTATAACAGTTATTAATTCAGACCCATAACCATTCAGATGGTGGTAGACTATAACAGTTATTAATTCAGACCCATTCAGATGGTGGTAGACTATAGCAGTTATTAATTCAGACCCATTCAGATGATGGTAGACTATAGCAGTTATTAATTCAGACCCATTCAGATGGTGGTAGACTATAACAGTTATTAATTCAGACCCATAACCAATCAGATGGTGGTAGACTATAGCAGTTAGACCCATAACCATTCAGATGGTGGTAGACTATAGCAGTTATTAATTCAGACCCATAACCATTCAGATGGTGGTAGACTATAGCAGTTATTAATTCAGACCCATTCAGATGGTGGTAGACTATAGCAGTTATTAATTCAGACCCATTCAGATGGTGGTAGACTATAACAGTTATTAATTCAGACCCATAACCAATCAGATGGTGGTAGACTATAGCAGTTAGACCCATAACCATTCAGATGGTGGTAGAATATAGCAGTTATTAATTCAGACCCATAACCATTCAGATGGTGGTAGACTATAGCAGTTATTAATTCAGACCCATTCATATGGTGGTAGACTATAGCAGTTATTAATTCAGACCCATAACCAATCAGATGGTGGTAGACTATAACAGTTATTAATTCAGACCCATAACCATTCAGATGGTGGTAGGCTATAGCAGTTATTAATTCAGACCCATTCAGATGGTGGTAGACTATAACAGTTATTAATTCAGACCCATAACCATTCAGATGGTGGTAGACTATAGCAGTTATTAATTCAGACCCATTCAGATGGTGGTAGACTATAGCAGTTATTAATTTAGACCCATAACCATTCAGATGGTGGTAGACTATAGCAGTTATTAATTCAGACCCATTCAGATGGTGGTAGACTATAGCAGTTATTAATTCAGACCCATTCAGATGGTGGTAGACTATAACAGTTATTAATTCAGACCCATTCAGATGGTGGTAGACTATAACAGTTATTAATTCAGACCCATTCAGATGGTGGTAGACTATAACAGTTATTAATTCAGACCCATAACCAATCTTCACGAAGAGAAGTGAAAGCCTTCTGCATCTTTTTTTAATTTATTTATTTCACCTTTATTTAACCAGGTAGGCCAGTTGAGAACAAGTTCTCATTTACAATTGTGACCTGGCCAAGATAAAGCAAAGCAGTTCGACACATACAACAACACAGAGTTACACATGGAGTAAAACAAACATACAGTCAATAATGCAGTAGAAAAATAAGTCTATATACAATGTGAGCAAATGAGATGAGGTCTGTAGCAGTTTGGGTCAAGAGTGTCCCCCCTTTGAAGAGGGGGATGAACGCAGCTGCTTTCCAATCTGTGGGAATCTCAGACGACATGAAAGAGAGGAACAGGCTAGTAATAGGGGTTGCAACAATTTGCTAAAATTTCGGCAGAAAGTTTTAGAAAGAAAGGGTCCAGATTGCAGCTGGGAGGAGGTGTTCTTATTCTCCATGGACTTTTTCAGTGTCCCAGAACTTTTTTGAGTTTGTGTTGCAGCAAGCAAATTTCTGCTTGAAAAAGCTAGCCTTGGCTTTTCTAACTGCCTGTGTATATTGGTTTCTAACTTCCCTGAAAAGTTGCATATCACGGGGGCTGTTCGATGCTAATGCAGAACGCCATAGGATGTTTTTGTGTTGGTTAAGGGCAGTCAGGTCTGGAGAGAACCAAGGGCTATATCTGTTCCTGGTTCTAAATTTCTTGAATGGGGCATGCTTATTTAAGATGGTGAGGAAGGCATTTAAAAAAAATAACCAGGCATCCTCTACTGACGGGATGAGATCAATATCCTTCCAGGATACCCGGGCCAGGTCGATTAGAAAGGCCTGCTCGCTGAAGTGTTTCAGGGAGCGTTTGACAGTGATGAGTGGAGGTCGTTTGACCGCTGACCCATTACGGATGCATGCAATGAGGCAGTGATCGCTGAGATCTTGGTTGAAAACAGCAGAGGTGTATTTAGAGGGCAAGTTGGTTAGGATGAAATTTTTTATTTATTTTTATTCATTTTTTATTTAACCTTTATTTAACCAGGAAGGGCTCATTGAGATTTAAAATCTCTTTTTCAAGAGCGTCCTGGCCAAGATAGGCAGCACCAAGTCATTACAAAAATTACAGACAAACAACATGGAAAAACTACAAGTAATCTAGTAAAAACAATTGAATTCACAAGAGTATAACAAAAATCAAAAACAGCAAATTAAAAACATTGACAGGTCAGGAAATCAGCCTCAAAATCCTTCATCAGTGATTTAAAAACACCAATCGGGACAAGTTCTTCCAGTTTAAAAGCATTTTGTAAGGCGTTCCAAGACGATGGCGCAGAGTACATAAAAGACCTTTTACCAAATTCAGTTCGGACATTTGGAACAGTTAGCAGGATAAAGTCCAGCGAACGAAGAGAGTACCCACCACATTTCTGACCAATAAAGATGCCCAGATTAAAAAGGTAGTAAATCCAAAATGGCTTTGTAAATAAAAGTATACCAGTGACTGAGCCTACGAGTGACTAGAGAAGGCCAGACAACCCTGGTATACAAAGTGCAGTGGTGCGTAAGGGGTTTTGCAGTTTAAAATAAATCTCAAAGTGCCATGGTAAAGGGTGTCAATTGATCTCAAACACTGGGCGGAAGCATTCATATATAAAATTTCCCCGTAGTCTAGTAAAGGCATACATGTAGCTGATACTAGCATCCTTCTGGCTTCAAAAGAAAACAGGCCTTATTCCTAAAATAAAATCCCAATTTCAGCTTCAATTTTTTTGTAAATTGTTGAATATGCAATTTAAAAGAGAGGCCGTCATCAATTAAAATTCCAAGATATTTATATGAGGTTACAACCTCAATCTCCTTGCCCTGACAGGTAGTAATAGGTGAAAGGTTCAGAGGTCTAATTCTTGCATTAGAAAACACCATTAGTTTAGTTTTGTCAGTATTGAGGATAAGCTTCAATTGACACAAGGTATGTTGAACAGTATAAAAAGCAGTTTGCAAGTTCTGGAAAGCTTTTGTAAGAGACGAGGCACAACAGTAAATAACAGTATCATCAGAATAAAAATGAAGTTGTGCATTTTGGACATTTTTGTCTAAATCATTTATATGAATAGTGAATAAGAGAGGACCAAGTACAGAGCCTTGGGGCACACCATTAAAGACAGACAATTTAACAGACATAAGCCCATCAAATTGAGTGCACTGAGTTCTATCAGACAGATAGTTAGCAAACCATGGAACTGCATGCTCCGAAAGATCTACACTCAACAATCTCTGCCTTAGTATAGCATGATCAACTGTATCAAAAGCCTGAGAGAGATCAATAAAAAGTGAGACACAGTGCTGTTTTTTGTCAAGGGCTTCAGTGGTATCATTTAAAAGCTTCATGGCTGCTGTAATTGTGCTATGCTTCTCCCCGAAGCCCGATTGGTACATTGATAAAATAGAGTTAGTAAATAAAAACTCTTTTAGCTGTTCACGCCCAAGGGTTTCAAGTATTTTCACCAGGGGTGACAGCTTTGAGATTGGCCTATAATTATTTAAAAGAGTTGGATCTCCCCCTTTTAAAAGTGGTAGGACAAATGCTGATTTCCAGATCTTTGGAATTTCATTACATTCCAGAGTTAGATTGAACAGATGTGTAAGTGGTTCAGCTATGAAATCAGCTATGAGGGTAGCCGTGATATCTATGAGGGAGCCCGTGTTTACAGCTTTGGGGTGGTACCTGGTAGGTTTATTGATAATTTGTGTGAGATTGAGGGCATCAAGCTTAGATTGTAGGATAGCTGGGGTGTTAATGTAGGGCTCATTACATGTCTTTAATGTAGGGCTCATTAAATGTCTTTAATGTAGGGCTCATTACATGTATTTAATATAGGGTTAATTCAATTCTACTATTCAAGTAGCATCAGACTTGAATTTTTGATCAAATCTCTAATCAAATCGAGACGGGTGTATTTATATGCTTCATACGCGTTTGAATGACACTTCCGGTTATTGCAGGAAATAGTGTTTAAGGGGTTAGGGTTTTAGCCTTAACCCTAACCCCTTACCCCTAACCTACCCTAACCCCCTAAACACTACCCCCTAACCCTAGCCCCCTACCCCCTAACCCCCTACCCCTAACCTATCCTAACCCCCTAACCACTACCCCCTAACCCTAACCCCCTACCCCCTACCCCTACCCCCTACCCCTAACCTATCCTAACCCCCTAACCACTACCCCCTAACCCACTACCCCCTAACCCTAACCCCCTACCCCCTACCCCTAACCTATCCTAACCCCCTAACCACTACCCCCTAACCCTAACCCCCTACCCCCTACCCCTAACCTACCCTACCCCCTACCCCTAACCTACCCTAACCCCTTAACCACTACCCCCTAACCCTAACACCCTACCCCCTACCCCTAACCTATCCTAACCCCCTAACCACTACCCCCTAACCCTAACCCCCTACCCCTACCCCTAACCTATCCTAACCCCCTAACCACTACCCCCTAACCCACTACCCCCTAACCCTAACCCCCTACCCCCTACCCCTAACCTATCCTAACCCCCTAACCACTACCCCCTAACCCTAACCCCCTACCCCCTACCCCTAACCTACCCTACCCCCTACCCCTAACCTATCCTAACCCCCTAACCACTACCCCCTAACCCTAACCCCCTACCCCCTACCCCTAACCTATCCTAACCCCCTAACCACTACCCCCTAACCCTAACCCTAGCCCCCTACCCCTAACCCCCTAACCACTACCCCCTAACCCCCTACCCCTAACCTATCCTAACCCCCTAACCACTACCCCCTAACCCTAACCCCCTACCCCCTAACCCTAGCCCCCTAACCTACCCTAACCCCCTACCCCCTAACCTACCCTAACCCCCTACCCCTAACCTATCCTAACCCCCTAACCACTACCCCCTAACCCCCTACCCCTAACCTACCCTAACCCCCTAAGGGGTAGGGGGCTGATTGAGTCCTTGATGATATCTCTGAATGTGTTTCAGAAGAGGCTGTGAACGAGGTGAAGCGCCAGGCCATGTCAGAGCTCCAGAAGGCGGTTTCAGAGGCGGAGAGGAAGGCCCATCAGATGATCAGCTCGGAACGGTCCAAGATGGAGCGTACGGTGGCAGAGGCCAAGAGACAGGCAGCGGAGGACGCATTGACTGTCATCAACCAGCAGGAGGACTCCAGCGAGGTAGGACACACTTTATTGCTTTATTGATCTACTATGTACCAGACTGTCTGTATTATTGATCTATGTTCCAGAATGTATTTATTATAGATGTATTATTCCAGAATGTATTTATTATAGATGTATTATACCAGAATGTATTTATTTACATTTACATTTACATTTAAGTCATTTAGCAGACGCTCTTATCCAGAGCGACTTACTATAGATATATTATACCAGAATGTATTTATTATAGATGTATTATACCAGAATGTATTTATTATAGATGTATTATACCAGAATGTATTTATTATAGATGTATTATACCAGAATGTATTTATTATAGATATATTATACCAGAATGTATTTATTATAGATGTATTATACCAGAATGTATTTATTATTGATTTATTATACCAGAATGTATTTATTATTGATTTATTATACCAGAATGTATTTATTATAGATGTGTTATACCAGAATGTATTTATTATAGATGTATTATACCAGAATGTATTTATTATACCAGAATGTATTTATTATAGATGTATTATACCAGAATGTATTTATTTACATTTACATTTACATTTAAGTCATTTAGCAGACGCTCTTATCCAGAGCGACTTACTATAGATATATTATACCAGAATGTATTTATTATAGATGTATTATACCAGAATGTATTTATTATAGATGTATTATACCAGAATGTATTTATTATAGATGTATTATACCAGAATGTATTTATTATAGATATATTATACCAGAATGTATTTATTATAGATGTATTATACCAGAATGTATTTATTATTGATTTATTATACCAGAATGTATTTATTATTGATTTATTATACCAGAATGTATTTATTATAGATGTGTTATACCAGAATGTATTTATTATAGATGTATTATACCAGAATGTATTTATTATACCAGAATGTATTTATTATAGATGTATTATACCAGAATGTATTTATTATAGATGTATTATACCAGAATGTATTTATTATAGATGTATTATACCAGAATGTATTTATTATAGATGTATTATACCAGAATGTATTTATTATAGATATATTATACCAGAATGTATTTATTATAGATGTATTATACCAGAATGTATTTATTATAGATGTATTATACCAGAATGTATTTATTATAGATGTATTATACCAGAATGTATTTATTATAGATATATTATACCAGAATGTATTTATTATAGATGTATTATACCAGAATGTATTTATTATAGATGTATTATACCGGAATGTATTTATTATAGATGTATTATACCAGAATGTATTTATTATACCAGAATGTATTTATTATTGATATATTATACCAGAATGTATTTATTATAGATGTATTATACCAGAATGTATTTATTATATATGTATTATACCAGAATGTATTTATTATAGATGTATTATACCAGAATGTATTTATTATAGATATATTATACCAGAATGTATTTATTATAGATGTATTATACCAGAATGTATTTATTATATATGTATTATACCAGAATGTATTTATTATAGATTTATTATACCAGAATGTATTTATTATACCAGAATGTATTTATTATTGATTTATTATACCAGAATGTATTTATTATAGACGTATTATACCACAGTGTATTTATTATACCAGAATGTATTTATTATACCAGAATGTATTTATTATAGATGTGTTATACCAGAATGTATTTATTATAGACGTATTATACCACAGTGTATTTATTATACCAGAATGTATTTATTATAGATGTATTATACCAGAATGTATTTATTATAGATGTATTATACCAGAATGTATTTATTATAGATGTATTATACCAGAATGTATTTATTATTGATCTGTTATGTACCAGAATGTATTTATTATTGATTTATTATTCATGTTTATGTTTATTTAACCAGTCAGTTAGAAATACATTTATATTTACATTGATGACCTGGCAGATCGGACACACCTCACTAAGAGGTTCCATTCACACTGTGGCTTATAGATCCCATATAAAGTGTCCAATTCTAGTGCTTTGAGCAACATTATGTTCTTTCTATACAGGATTGTAGTTCATCTATACAATACCACAGTGTAAACAAAGGAGAGATATTGAATGTAGTCTATTCCTCTGTATTCATAATCTCAAGATATTCTCCCTCTAATCGGAGGATTACACTTCTGAAAGGAGAGGACACCTAAATATATAAATATCCTCAGAAAAATCAAGTTGTTTTGAAAATTACCTGTCTGATCTGATTATCCTATTAGTGGTAATATCTTTGGAAGATTTCATATCTCCAAATAAGGGAAGGTTTTACCTTCTGAATGCAGGTGAGGATCTTCTGGAGGTGAGGCTCATTAAACATGAAACAGGATATAGCCTACATCAGTTCCAAGAGGCTACACTAAACAGGATATAGCCTACATTAGTTCCAAGAGGAGACAGGATATAGCCTACATCAGTTCCAAGAGGAGACACGAAACAGGATATAGCCTACATCAGTTCCAAGAGGAGACACTAAACAGGATATAGCCTACATCAGTTCCAAGAGAAGACACGGAACAGGATATAGCCTACATTAGTTCTAAGAGGAGACACGAAACAGGATATAGCCTACATCAGTTCCAAGAGGACACACTAAACAGGATATAGCCTACATCAGTTCCAAGAGGAGACACGAAACAGGATATAGCCTACATCAGTTCCAAGAGGAGACACTAAACAGGATATAGCCTACATCAGTTCCAAGAGGAGACACTAAACAGGATATAGCCTACATCAGTTCCAAGAGGAGACACTAAACAGGATATAGCCTACATCAGTTCCAAGAGGAGACACTAAACAGGATATAGCCTACATCAGTTTCAAGAGGGGACACGAAACAGGATATAGCCTACATTAGTTCCAAGAGGAGACACTAAACAGGATATAGCCTACATTAGTTCCAAGAGCAGACACGAAACAGGATATAGCCGAGTCTTTCGCTCTCTCTTTCGCTCTCTTCCCCTTTCCCCCAGATCTCTGTGTGTTTGGAAAGGTGGTACCAATTCTGCCGAGGAGGACGATGTGGAGGGACCGCTGACTTACTAATCACTATATAGGAGTCCTAAATGCAGCGTTTAATCAGTTAGCATGGAAACCAACACTCACCGCTCAGCCCACATCTGACTCTAATTGTGTTCAGTCCTGTTTAGGAGAGATCCTTCCGGAGTACGGCTCAGTAGCTGTTTAGGAGAGATCCTTCCGGAGTACGGCTCAGTAGCTGTTTAGGAGAGATCCTTCCGGAGTACGGCTCAGTAGCTGTTTAGGAGAGATCCTTCCGGAGTACGGCTCAGTAGCTGTTTAGGAGAGATCCTTCCGGAGTACGGCTCAGTAGCTGTTTAGGAGAGATCCTTCCAGAGTACCTTATGTTTCACTCTGTGGGATGTGGTGGTGGTGTACAATAGTTCTGTTGTAGGTTACTTTCTGTTTTCCTATGTTGTCTTCATACACATTAATTTAAGACTCATTTGCCCGCTGTGAAATCCTGTGAAGGGCAAAATGCTATTTTTTTTCTACACTGATAAATCAGTGTTCTTATTAAAAGGTCTTTAAATAATGTTTTCCTGTTACAAAGCACATCGTACTAATTGCGCTCTCTCTGTCTGTCTGTCTCTGTCTGTCTCTGTCTGTCTCTGTCTGTCTCTGTCTCTGTCTCTGTCTCTGTGTAGAGTTGTTGGAACTGCGGGCGGAAGGCGAGCGAGACCTGCAGCGGCTGCAACACGGCGCGCTACTGCGGCTCCTTCTGCCAGCACAAGGACTGGGAGAAACACCACCACGTGTGTGGCCAGACCCTCCAGGCATCCAAAGCAGCCCAGCAACAGGGTCAGGGTACAGAGACCTGCGCTCCCATCAGCTCCTCCACTACGCCCTCTAGTGGAGGAGGCAGCCCAGCCGGAACTCCGCCCATCGCCACACCCCGCTCCGGCACCCCAGGAACCCCCCCAGAAACCACGCCGCACTAAACCGGGGAGCCACCCGGGGAGCCGTGGGAAACTCCCAGTAGCACAACATGACTGGCTCACTTGATGCTAAACGCTAAGGCGCTAACGCTACAACGAGAGTTGTAAATTTATCTTGGATTAGTGGAGGTTCCACACAACACAGGAGGTTTATACATGTAGATCAGTCACATTGACTTGCCATGATTAACAAAGAACACACAAAAAAAGGTTATTTGTTTTAATTATTATTGTTATTGTTATTGTTACCAATGCCCTTATTGTTATTAGCGTCCGTTTGTTGTTGTTTATTGCTATTCTTTCATTCCTTTTTTTCATGTAAATATGAAGATAGAAAGTGAGTGGATAACAGCAGTGAAACTCCACACAAATACATCTGACATCCCCTTGTGTTGAGTTCTGTTTTATAAATGTTGTTTTCCTCGATTACCTGGGATATATGATAGAAAACCAGTTGACCTCATTAAGACACCGAACAACATACCAATGGAATATTACCACAACACAAACACTGTGGAAAAAGATGAAGCAAACTCTCTTACTGACTGACAGACAGACAGACAGGTGGATAGTATCCGTGGGTTAAAGCAGCAAGGTGCAGATGTGGGTCAGACTGTAAAGGAACCACAGCTGTTCCTCTTGACTAGTATTAATATCCAGGTCAGTGGACTGACTAACACAAAGATGTCTCCCTCCCTGAGGGATGGAGGGATGGAAAAGCAAGGAACCATACAAATAACCAACCCTGGATACCAAGATATAACTAATACCTGACCCCTGGATACCAAGATATAACTAACACCTGACCCCTGGATACCATGATATAACTAATACCTGACCCCTGGATACCAAGATATAACTAATACCTGACCCCTGGATACCATGATATAACTAACACCTGACCCCTGGATACCAAGATATAACTAATACCTGACCCCTGGATACCATGATATAACTAATACCTGACCCCTGGATACCATGATATAACTAACACCTGACCCCTGGATACCAAGATATAACTAATACCTGACCCCTGGATACCATGATATAACTAATACCTGACCCCTGGATACCATGATATAACTAATACCTGACCCCTGGATACCATGATATAACTAATACCTGACCCCTGGATACCAAGATATAACTAATACCTGACCCCTGGATACCATGATATAACTAATACCTGACCCCTGGATACCATGATATAACTAATACCTGACCCCTGGATACCATGATATAACTAATACCTGACCCCTGGATACCAAGATATAACTAATACCTGACCCCTGGATACCAAGATATAACTAATACCTGACCCCTGGATACCATGATATAACTAATACCTGACCCCTGGATACCATGATATAACTAATACCTGACCCCTGGATACCATGATATAACTAATACCTGACCCCTGGATACCATGATATAACTAATACCTGACCCCTGGATACCAATATATAACTAATACCTGACCCCTGGATACCATGATATAACTAATACCTGACCCCTGGATACCATGATATAACTAATACCTGACCCCTGGATACCATGATATAACTAATACCTGACCCCTGGATACCATGATATAACTAATACCTGACCCCTGGATACCAATATATAACTAACACCTGACCCCTGGATACCATGATATAACTAATACCTGACCCCTGGATACCATGATATAACTAATACCTGACCCCTGGATACCAAGATATAACTAATACCTGACCCCTGGATACCAAGATATAACTAATACCTGACCCCTGGATACCATGATATAACTAATACCTGACCCCTGGATACCATGATATAACTAATACCTGACCCCTGGATACCATGATATAACTAATACCTGACCCCTGGATACCAATATATAACTAACACCTGACCCCTGGATACCATGATATAACTAATACCTGACCCCTGGATACCATGATATAACTAATACCTGACCCCTGGATACCAAGATATAACTAATACCTGACCCCTGGATACCATGATATAACTAATACCTGACCCCTGGATACCATGATATAACTAATACCTGACCCCTGGATACCAAGATATAACTAATACCTGACCCCTGGATACCAATATATAACTAATACCTGACCCCTGGATACCATGATATAACTAATACCTGACCCCTGGATACCATGATATAACTAATACCTGACCCCTGGATACCATGATATAACTAATACCTGACCCCTGGATACCATGATATAACTAATACCTGACCCCTGGATACCATGATATAACTAATACCTGACCCCTGGATACCATGATATAACTAATACCTGACCCCTGGATACCAAGATATAACTAATACCTGACCCCTGGATACCAATATATAACTAATACCTGACCCCTGGATACCATGATATAACTAATACCTGACCCCTGGATACCAAGATATAACTAATACCTGACCCCTGGATACCATGATATAACTAATACCTGACCCCTGGATACCATGATATAACTAATACCTGACCCCTGGATACCATGATATAACTAATACCTGACCCCTGGATACCAAAATATAACTAATACCTGACCCCTGGATACCATGATATAACTAATACCTGACCCCTGGATACCATGATATAACTAATACCTGACCCCTGGATACCATGATATAACTAATACCTGACCCCTGGATACCAAGATATACCATGATATAACTAATACCTGACCCCTGGATACCAAGATATAACTAATACCTGACCCCTGGATACCAAGATATAACTAATACCTGACCCCTGGATACCATGATATAACTAATACCTGACCCCTGGATACCATGATATAACTAATACCTGACCCCTGGATACCATGATATAACTAATACCTGACCCCTGGATACCAAGATATAACTAATACCTGACCCCTGGATACCATGATATAACTAATACCTGACCCCTGGATACCATGATATAACTAATACCTGACCCCTGGATACCAATATATAACTATGACCTGACCACAGTACATGGAAAGAAGGACTCTGTCTGAAGTACGTTACACCTGCACTTCCTATCTCTCTGTTCCAAACCAGGAAGTGAACAGAATGTGAGGTCATTAACCTGCGCCGGAGCTCATCAGCATGACAACCGCCGGCAAACAAAGGGCTGAAGAGATTACCTATGAATCAGTGAGAGAAAACAGTTGTACACTCTGAACTCTACTGTCTGTTCTGCCCAACTCCATCTACTCTGAACTCTGCTCTCTGCCCTGCCCAACTCCATCTCCTCTGAATCAACTCTACTCTCTGTCCTGCCCTGCCCAACTCCATCTCCTCTGAATCAACTCTACTCTCTTTCCCTGCCCTGTCCAACTCCTCCATCTCCTCTGAATCAACTCTACTCTCTGTCCTGCCCTGCCCAACTCCATCTCCTCTGAATCAACTCTACTCTCTTTCCCTGTCCTGTCCAACTCCTCCATCTCCTCTGAACTCAACTTTACTCTCTTTCCCTGCCCTGTCCAACTCCTCCATCTCCTCTGAGTCAACTCTACTCTCTCTCTGTCCTCCACTCCAGACAACTCCTACCAACATGTTTCTTGTTCTTTTCCCTTTGTATGTGTGATTGTGTTTAACACTTCTGTCCTGTACTGTCTCCAATGGTTATTTCATGTCTGTTTTGGACAGTTGTGACGATGTGTATTATTTTAACCAGCCACAACTTCAGTCCCCTCCCTCCCGACCCCCTTCTCTTTCTAGCAAAAGGAGAGAAAAGTTTCCTGTTTCCTGTGTGTACGTGTCAGTGGTAGTTACCTCCTAGTACTTTTAAAGAAGGATGTTTGTTCTAGAAGAAAAGACACAAGCGATTCTCCTCAGAGCTGCTACTCTGCTACGACTGATTCATATCTCTTGTGAGAACTAGCATGTCTCGCGGAATGCTAACCTAAATGTTTTGTACCAGGGACCTACATCAATGTATTTGCACTGTCACAAAGGTTATTTTGGCATGCTTCTTTTGGCAAATGTTTTTCCAGTGTAGAGCCATATTTGACACTTCTACATATGTACTAGTTGTGCCACAGTGTATCTGTGTCTTATCTTTTCTTAACTTATTGTTAATACCGTTTTATTACTGAACATAAATAACAAGAGGTCATAAATAACTTTTCTTTCAATAGCCACAGACACATTACTGGACGATGTTGGTTAAGTATTTAGTTCGTTTTATTTGTTACAACAATAAGAAATAAATAAAAAATAAAAAGTTAGAAAATAACTTGAAAACTAACTTTTCAAATGCAGATGTGTAGGATTGAGCTTTAACACAGTAGAGTTGTAGGGAACAGTGCTATTACTACAGAAGAATTCATCATAAACAGTGAAGACAGCCAAAGACACACACAAAAATCCATGTCCCAAATGGCACCCTATTCCTGACTAGTGCACGACTGGTCAAAAGTAGTGCACTATATAGGAAATAGGGTTCCATAGGGCTCTGGTCTAAAGTAGTGCACTATATAGGGAATAGGGTTCCATAGGGCTCTGGTCTAAAGTAGTGCACTATATAGGGAATAGGGTGTCATTTTAGACACATACAACAAAGAACCAACCAAATCCTGGATCCTGAAGATTTCTTAAAAGAGGTTCATTATGACATTACCACGGTTACGTATTGTTGTTGTGTTATTTAAGCTCCAATCAAAACCTGTTTCAGGAATATTCTCATGAAACATATTCAACCATTTTCTGTCCAGTACTGGGTAACCAGCCCTCCTCAGGGTAGGTTGGGACAACGTTCTGTCCAGTACTGGGTAACCAGCCCTCCTCAGGGTAGGTTGGGACAACGTTCTGTCCAGTACTGGGTAACCAGCCCTCCTCAGGGTAGGTTGGGACAACGTTCTGTCCAGTACTGGGTAACCAGCCCTCCTCGGGGTAGGTTGGGACAACGTTCTGTCCAGTACTGGGTAACCAGCCCTCCTCGGGGTAGGTTGGGACAACGTTCTGTCCAGTACTGGGTAACCAGCCCTCCTCGGGGTAGGTTGGGACAACGTTCTGTCCAGTACTGGGTAACCAGCCCTCCTCGGGGTAGGTTGGGACAACGTTCTGTCCAGTACTGGGTAACCAGCCCTCCTCAGGGTAGGTTGGGATAACGTTCTGTCCAGTACTGGGTAACCAGCCCTCCTCGGGGTAGGATGGGACAACGTTCTGTCCAGTACTGGGTAACCAGCCCTCCTCGGGGTAGGTTGGGACAACGTTCTGTCCAGTACTGGGTAACCAGCCCTCCTCAGGGTAGGTTGGGACAACGTTCTGTCCAGTACTGGGTAACCAGCCCTCCTCAGTGTAGGTTGGGACAACGTTCTGTCCAGTACTGGGTAACCAGCCCTCCTCAGGGTAGGTTGGGACAACGTTCTGTCCAGTACTGGGTAACCAGCCCTCCTCAGGGTAGGTTGGGACAACGTTCTGTCCAGTACTGGGTAACCAGCCCTCCTCAGGGTAGGTTGGGACAACGTTCTGTCCAGTACTGGGTAACCAGCCCTCCTCAGGGTAGGTTGGGATAACGTTCTGTCCAGTACTGGGTAACCAGCCCTCCTCAGGGTAGGTTGGGACAACGTTCTGTCCAGTACTGGGTAACCAGCCCTCCTCAGTGTAGGTTGGGACAACGTTCTGTCCAGTACTGGGTAACCAGCCCTCCTCAGTGTAGGTTGGGACAACGTTCTGTCCAGTACTGGGTAACCAGCCCTCCTCAGGGTAGGATGGGACAACGTTCTGTCCAGTACTGGGTAACCAGCCCTCCTCAGGGTAGGATGGGACAACGTTCTGTCCAGTACTGGGTAACCAGCCCTCCTCAGGGTAGGATGGGACAACGTTCTGTCCAGTACTGGGTAACCAGCCCTCCTCGGGGTAGGTTGGGACAACGTTCTGTCCAGTACTGGACACCAGCCCTCCTCGGGGTAGGATGGAACAACGTTCTGTCCAGTACTGGGTAACCAGCCCTCCTCGGGGTAGGATGGGACAACGTTCTGTCCAGTACTGGACACCAGCCCTCCTCGGGGTAGGATGGGACAACGTTCTGTCCAGTACTGGGTAACCAGCCCTCCTCGGGGTAGGATGGGACAACGTTCTGTCCAGTAATGGGTAACCAGCCCTCCTCGGGGTAGGTTGGGACAACGTTCTGTCCAGTACTGGGTAACCAGCCCTTCTCAGGGTAGGTTGGGACAACGTTCTGTCCAGTACTGGGTAACCAGCCCTCCTCAGGGTAGGTTGGGACAACGTTCTGTCCAGTACTGGGTAACCAGCCCTCCTCGGGGTAGGTTGGGACAACGTTCTGTCCAGTACTGGGTAACCAGCCCTCCTCGGTGTAGGTTGGGACAACGTTCTGTCCAGTACTGGGTAACCAGCCCTCCTCAGTGTAGGTTGGGACAACGTTCTGTCCAGTACTGGGTAACCAGCCCTCCTCAGTGTAGGTTGGGACAACGTTCTGTCCAGTACTGGGTAACCAGCCCACCTCAGGGTAGGTTGGGACAACGTTCTGTCCAGTACTGGGTAACCAGCCCTCCTCAGGGTAGGTTGGGAAAACAATCTGTCCAGTACTGGGTAACCAGCCCTCCTCGGGGTAGGATGGGACAACGTTCTGTCCAGTACTGGGTAACCAGCCCTCCTCGGGGTAGGTTGGGACAACGTTCTGTCCAGTACTGGGTAACCAGCCCTCCTCGGGGTAGGATGGGACAACGTTCTGTCCAGTACTGGGTAACCAGCCCTCCTCGGGGTAGGATGGGACAACGTTCTGTCCAGTACTGGGTAACCAGCCCTCCTCGGGGTAGGATGGGACAACGTTCTGTCCAGTACTGGGTAACCAGCCCTCCTATGGGTAGGATGGGACAACGTTCTGTCCAGTACTGGGTAACCAGCCCTCCTCGGGGTAGGATGGGACAACGTTCTGTCCAGTACTGGGTAACCAGCCCTCATCAGGGTAGGTTGGGACAACGTTCTCTCCAGTACTGGGTAACCAGCCCTCCTCAGGGTAGGTTGGGAAAACAATCTGTCCAGTACTGGGTAACCAGCCCTTCTCGGGGTAGGATGGGACAACGTTCTGTCCAGTACTGGGTAACCAGCCCTCCTCGGGGTAGGATGGGACAACGTTCTGTCCAGTACTGGGTAACCAGCCCTCCTCGGGGTAGGATGGGACAACGTTCTGTCCAGTACTGGGTAACCAGCCCTCCTCGGGGTAGGATGGGACAACGTTCTGTCCAGTACTGGGTAACCAGCCCTCCTCAGTGTAGGTTGGGACAACGTTCTGTCCAGTACTGGGTAACCAGCCCTCCTCAGGGTAGGTTGGGACAACGTTCTGTCCAGTACTGGGTAACCAGCACTCCTCAGGGTAGGTTGGGACAACGTTCTGTCCAGTACTGGGTAACCAGCCCTCCTCAGTGTAGGATGGGACAACGTTCTGTCCAGTACTGGGTAACCAGCCCTCCTCGGGGTAGGTTGGGACAACGTTCTGTCCAGTACTGGGTAACCAGCCCTCCTCAGGGTAGGTTGGGACAACGTTCTGTCCAGTACTGGGTAACCAGCCCTCCTCAGGGTAGGTTGGTACAACGTTCTGTCCAGTACTGGGTAACCAGCCCTCCTCAGTGTAGGTTGGGACAACGTTCTGTCCAGTACTGGGTAACCAGCCCTCCTCAGGGTAGGTTGGGACAACGTTCTGTCCAGTACTGGGTAACCAGCCCTCCTCAGGGTAGGTTGGGACAACGTTCTGTCCAGTACTGGGTAACCAGCCCTCCTCAGGGTAGGTTGGGACAACGTTCTGTCCAGTACTGGGTAACCAGCCCTCCTCGGGGTAGGTTGGGACAACGTTCTGTCCAGTACTGGGTAACCAGCCCTCCTCGGGGTAGGTTGGGACAACGTTCTGTCCAGTACTGGGTAACCAGCCCTCCTCAGGGTAGGTTGGGACAACGTTCTGTCCAGTACTGGGTAACCAGCCCTCCTCGGGGAAGGTTGGGACAACGTTCTGTCCAGTACTGGGTAACCAGCCCTCCTCAGGGTAGGTTGGGATAACGTTCTGTCCAGTACTGGGTAACCAGCCCTCCTCGGGGTAGGATGGGACAACGTTCTGTCCAGTACTGGGTAACCAGCCCTCCTCGGGGTAGGTTGGGACAACGTTCTGTCCAGTACTGGGTAACCAGCCCTCCTCAGGGTAGGTTGGGACAACGTTCTGTCCAGTACTGGGTAACCAGCCCTCCTCAGGGTAGGTTGGGACAACGTTCTGTCCAGTACTGGGTAACCAGCCCTCCTCAGGGTAGGTTGGGACAACGTTCTGTCCAGTACTGGGTAACCAGCCCTCCTCAGGGTAGGTTGGGATAACGTTCTGTCCAGTACTGGGTAACCAGCCCTCCTCAGGGTAGGTTGGGACAACGTTCTGTCCAGTACTGGGTAACCAGCCCTCCTCAGTGTAGGTTGGGACAACGTTCTGTCCAGTACTGGGTAACCAGCCCTCCTCAGTGTAGGTTGGGACAACGTTCTGTCCAGTACTGGGTAACCAGCCCTCCTCAGGGTAGGATGGGACAACGTTCTGTCCAGTACTGGGTAACCAGCCCTCCTCAGGGTAGGATGGGACAACGTTCTGTCCAGTACTGGGTAACCAGCCCTCCTCAGGGTAGGATGGGACAACGTTCTGTCCAGTACTGGGTAACCAGCCCTCCTCGGGGTAGGTTGGGACAACGTTCTGTCCAGTACTGGACACCAGCCCTCCTCGGGGTAGGATGGAACAACGTTCTGTCCAGTACTGGGTAACCAGCCCTCCTCGGGGTAGGATGGGACAACGTTCTGTCCAGTACTGGACACCAGCCCTCCTCGGGGTAGGATGGGACAACGTTCTGTCCAGTACTGGGTAACCAGCCCTCCTCGGGGTAGGATGGGACAACGTTCTGTCCAGTAATGGGTAACCAGCCCTCCTCGGGGTAGGTTGGGACAACGTTCTGTCCAGTACTGGGTAACCAGCCCTTCTCAGGGTAGGTTGGGACAACGTTCTGTCCAGTACTGGGTAACCAGCCCTCCTCAGGGTAGGTTGGGACAACGTTCTGTCCAGTACTGGGTAACCAGCCCTCCTCGGGGTAGGTTGGGACAACGTTCTGTCCAGTACTGGGTAACCAGCCCTCCTCAGTGTAGGTTGGGACAACGTTCTGTCCAGTACTGGGTAACCAGCCCTCCTCAGTGTAGGTTGGGACAACGTTCTGTCCAGTACTGGGTAACCAGCCCACCTCAGGGTAGGTTGGGACAACGTTCTGTCCAGTACTGGGTAACCAGCCCTCCTCAGGGTAGGTTGGGATAACGTTCTGTCCAGTACTGGGTAACCAGCCCTCCTCAGGGTAGGTTGGGAAAACAATCTGTCCAGTACTGGGTAACCAGCCCTCCTCGGGGTAGGATGGGACAACGTTCTGTCCAGTACTGGGTAACCAGCCCTCCTCGGGGTAGGTTGGGACAACGTTCTGTCCAGTACTGGGTAACCAGCCCTCCTCGGGGTAGGATGGGACAACGTTCTGTCCAGTACTGGGTAACCAGCCCTCCTCGGGGTAGGATGGGACAACGTTCTGTCCAGTACTGGGTAACCAGCCCTCCTCGGGGTAGGATGGGACAACGTTCTGTCCAGTACTGGGTAACCAGCCCTCCTCGGGGTAGGATGGGACAACGTTCTGTCCAGTACTGGGTAACCAGCCCTCCTCGGGGTAGGATGGGACAACGTTCTGTCCAGTACTGGGTAACCAGCCCTCATCAGGGTAGGTTGGGACAACGTTCTCTCCAGTACTGGGTAACCAGCCCTCCTCAGGGTAGGTTGGGAAAACAATCTGTCCAGTACTGGGTAACCAGCCCTTCTCAGGATAGGATGGGACAACGTTCTGTCCAGTACTGGGTAACCAGCCCTCCTCGGGGTAGGATGGGACAACGTTCTGTCCAGTACTGGGTAACCAGCCCTCCTCGGGGTAGGATGGGACAACGTTCTGTCCAGTACTGGGTAACCAGCCCTCCTCGGGGTAGGATGGGACAACGTTCTGTCCAGTACTGGGTAACCAGCCCTCCTCAGTGTAGGTTGGGACAACGTTCTGTCCAGTACTGGGTAACCAGCCCTCCTCAGGGTAGGTTGGGACAACGTTCTGTCCAGTACTGGGTAACCAGCCCTCCTCAGGGTAGGTTGGGACAACGTTCTGTCCAGTACTGGGTAACCAGCCCTCCTCAGGGTAGGTTGGGACAACGTTCTGTCCAGTACTGGGTAACCAGCCCTCCTCAGTGTAGGATGGGACAACGTTCTGTCCAGTACTGGGTAACCAGCCCTCCTCGGGGTAGGTTGGGACAACGTTCTGTCCAGTACTGGGTAACCAGCCCTCCTCGGGGTAGGATGGGACAACGTTCTGTCCAGTACTGGGTAACCAGCCCTCCTCGGGGTAGGATGGGACAACGTTCTGTCCAGTACTGGGTAACCAGCCCTCCTCAGTGTAGGTTGGGACAACGTTCTGTCCAGTACTGGGTAACCAGCACTCCTCAGGGTAGGTTGGGACAACGTTCTGTCCAGTACTGGGTAACCAGCCCTCCTCAGGGTAGGTTGGGACAACGTTCTGTCCAGTACTGGGTAACCAGCCCTCCTCAGGGTAGGTTGGGACAACGTTCTGTCCAGTACTGGGTAACCAGCCCTCCTCAGTGTAGGATGGGACAACGTTCTGTCCAGTACTGGGTAACCAGCCCTCCTCGGGGTAGGTTGGGACAACGTTCTGTCCAGTACTGGGTAACCAGCCCTCCTCAGGGTAGGTTGGGACAACGTTCTGTCCAGTACTGGGTAACCAGCCCTCCTCAGGGTAGGTTGGTACAACGTTCTGTCCAGTACTGGGTAACCAGCCCTCCTCAGTGTAGGTGGGGACAACGTTCTGTCCAGTACTGGGAACCAGCCCTCCTCAGGGTAGGTTGGGACAACGTTCTGTCCAGTACTGGGTAACCAGCCCTCCTCAGGGTAGGTTGGGACAACGTTCTGTCCAGTACTGGGTAACCAGCCCTCCTCAGGGTAGGTTGGGACAACGTTCTGTCCAGTACTGAGCAACCAGCCCTCCTCAGGGTAGGTTGGGACAACGTTCTGTCCAGTACTGGGTAACCAGCCCTCCTCAGGGTAGGTTGGGACAACGTTCTGTCCAGTACTGGGTAACCAGCCCTCCTCAGGGTAGGTTGGGACAATGTTCTGTCCAGTACTGGGTAACCAGCCCTCCTCAGGGTAGGTTGGGACAACGTTCTGTCCAGTACTGGGTAACCAGCCCTCCTCAGGGTAGGTTGGGACAACGTTCTGTCCAGTACTGGGCAACCAGCCCTCCTCAGGGTAGGTTGGGATAACGTTCTGTCCAGTACTGGACAACCAGCCCTCCTCAGGGTAGGTTGGAACAACGTTCTGTCCTGTACTGAGTAACTAGCCCTGCTCAGGGTAGGTTGGGAAAACACCATTTATAAGGACATGTATCAAAGTAAATGAGACAGGTGATTTTCTGACATTTTAAAACCAAATAGATAGCCTGGGAATCCAAATGACATTTCCCCTTTTAAACTGACGAATTTAGTTTGGATTCCATGCTTCCAAAATAGCAGCAATAATCACTAATATGGAACATAATAAAATACATTTTGGGGGGTTTCCCATCATTAAGTGAATTATGCTTTTTTCTATTTGACCCAGATATTAGATTATAAATGGCGTATGAAATGACTCCCCACTCCTTATGTAGTGCACTATATTGCCCTTTGGTCCCTGGTCAAAAGTAGTGCACTATATTGCCCTTTGGTCCCTGGTCAAAAGTAGTGCACTATATTGCCCTTTGGTCCCTGGTCAAAAGTAGTGCACTATATTGCCCTTTGGTCCCTGATCAAAAGTAGTGCACTATATAGGGAGCCATATTGGGATGCAGTAACAGACTTCACCCTTCACCTCTGTTTTACTCAGTTCAGGGTCGTGACCCACAAAAATGTGGAAACGTGACGGCTACCAATCCGCTGCTTTGTCAGATCACCTCGTGTCACCTGATCATTTCCTGTTCATTACCTTCAACCTTCTCACAGCGACTGAATCAGAATTCAATTTGTTTCAATCCATGTCCTTCGGTATTTATATAACCCTTTTATTTACCAGATCAGTTGACATGGTAGTGTACAGCAACAACCTGGGGAAGAGTTACAGGGGAGAAGAGAGGGGGGATGAATGAACCAATTGGAAGCTGGGGATGATTAGGTGTCCAGGTTGGGAATGTAACCAGGACACCGGGGTTAACACCGCTACTCTTACGATAAGTGCCATGGGATATTTTAGTGACCACAGAGAGTCAGGACACCTGTTTAACATCCTATCCCGAAAGACGGCACCCTACACAGGGCAATGTCCCTAATCACTACCCCGGGGCATTGGGATTTTAAAAAATTGACCAGAGGAAAGTGTGCCTCCTACTGGCCCTCCAACATCACTTCCAGCAGCATCTGGTCTCCCATCCAGAGACCAACCAGGACCAACCCTGCTTAGCTTCAGAGGAAGCCAGCCGTATACTGCTGGAGCCTAGAACCTCCACACAGAGGAAGCCAGCCGTGGGGTTGCAGGGTGGTGGTACACTGCTGGATCCTAGAACCTCCTCACAGAGGAAGCCAGCCGTGGGGTTGCAGGGTGGTGGTACACTGCTGGATCCTAGAACCTCCTCACAGAGGAAGCCAGCCGTGGGGTTGCAGGGTGGTGGTACACTGCTGGATCCTAGAACCTCCTCACAGAGGAAGCCAGCCGTGGGGTTGCAGGGTGGTGGTACACTGCTGGATCCTAGAACCTCCTCACAGAGGAACCAAGCCGTGGGGTTGCAGGGTGGTGGTACACTGCTGGATCCTAGAACCTCCACACAGAGTTCCAACGTACCTCTTATTATTGATAGAAAGAGAACACTCACCCCTTTCCTGGTCCGTACACAGACAGAAGACTCTTCTACCCACAATACTTTGGTGCTAATAGAAACGCTTTTGACTTTTGACCTCTCAGAGGGAGAGGAGTTGTTCTGTGGTTTCCGTGGTTTCCACCAGGAAGTTGGTATTGTTGTCGGGGATTCTCTCCCATTTCTTCCTCCTCTTGGACAACCACCTGCGCTTGTCCCTGACTCTAAACGGTTTAAGTAAATCATCCATCTCCTCACGTCTCCTATGAAAGTTGTGAAGAAGCAGCTGTTTAATACTTGTGTATAAGTCATGTATTTAAAAAGTTATAAAACAGATGTGTGTTTAATTCATTGTTATCAGCGGCGAAAACTGGATAAAACAAATGAAAAACCTTTAAAAAGAAGAAGAAAGTTAAAGTTTAAATTATTCCTTGGAAACCTCTACTACTATATAATTATATTGATCTCCTCTCCTCCTTGATCTGTCTCTCTCATCTCCTCCTCTCCTTGATCTGTCTCTCTCATCTCCTCCTCTCCTTGATCTGTCTCTCTCATCTCCTCCTCTCCTTGATCTGTCTCTCTCATCTCCTCCTCTCCTTGATCTGTCTCTCTCATCTCCTCCTCTCCTTGATCTGTCTCTCTCTCCATCTCCTCTCCTCCTTGATCTGTCTCTCTCTCCATCTCCTCCTCTCCTTGATCTGTCTCTCTCTCCATCTCCTCTCCTCCTTGATCTGTCTCTCTCTCCATCTCCTCCTCTCCTTGATCTGTCTCTCTCTCCATCTCCTCCTCTCCTTGATCTGTCTCTCTCTCCATCTCCTCCTCTCCTTGATCTGTCTCTCTCTCCATCTCCTCTTCTCCTTGATATGTCTGTCTCTCTCTCCATCTCCTCTCATCCTTTATCTCTCTCTCCATCTCCCCCTCTCCTTGATCTCTCTGTCTGTTTTGCTACAACCTCCTCGTGGCAAATAGTCTCAGTACTCTACCTCTGATAGCAGATACAAGCACCAGTCACCAGGCAGACACTGGGCTAGTCAAACCAAATGGGCAGAAATAACACGACTAAAACCCAAAGCGCACGCAGCTGTGAAACCATATCACTCCTTGGTAACAATGCAGACCTCATAATAAATAAAAACCTAAATGAATTAAGATTAATAAAATTTGGGGAAAAAAGAATGAAAAAAAAAAACGTTTTTACGTTCATTTATTGTCACATTTATATTAGAATACATAGTTTCATTTGTTGAATACAACATATTACATTTTAAACTGTTGATGCAGATTTTAAAAGGAAGGTGTTTTGCCTCAAGCAGTGGTCACAGTCTATGAGAATCCACATTTTTCTCTCTCCTCTCCCCCTCTCCGCTCCCCCTCTCCTCTCCCCCACTCCTCCTCCCTTGTCATTTTCTCTGTTTATAAGACATGCTAGACCGCTTGTCAACGTTGGTTAGGTTGAACTCATGGGGTTTCAATGACAAATTATTAAAGGCTAGTGAATTTTACGCATGCCTGTTTTTTTAACAATTTGTATCAGAGGGAAATGGCATTTTTATTTTACTATGTGTAAACACGTGGGAAATAAGGAACGGGGGGGGGATAATGAAATAAGGAGGGGTGGGGGGGCAGTTGAAGAACAAATAGCTAATGTGAATCTGAGATCGGACATAAGGGTGGGAGACGGATTGGGGTCTCTGAGAAAATGTATATTGTGAAAAAAAGAAAAAGATTTCAAGTTATTGTCCAATACTTAATAGAGACAGGAACCACATGTTATAGACGGACACTGACGGGGACAGTCTCTCTCCGTTACACTCTACAGCACTCTGAGTCTGCGATGTCAGAACGGGGGGGGTTATTCTCTGTTTTTATTCTCTCTTCTTTGTTTTTCTTATTTTTGGGGCTGTAATCTATGGTCTGTCAGTCTGTGAATCTTTACAGTAAAATTCGGGTATTGTTGTTCTCTTTATTGTGTAATAAATACTTTAAAACACATCTCTCTGAGACTAGTTTTCTGTTTGGGTTTTGACTGTGAAGCTCCGACTATTATCCAGCTGATAGGGATAACCAACTTATATTGTATTATCACTAACCTAAACTTGATAGGGATAACCAACTTATATTGTATTATCATTACCCTAAACTTGATAGGGATAACCAATGTATATTGTATTATCATTAGCCTAAACTTGATAGGGGATAACCAACTTATATTGTATTATCATTCGCCTAAACTTTATAGCCACATGCGCCGAATACAACAGGTGTAAAATGCTTTCTTACGAGCTCTTAACCAACAATGCAGAGTTTTGAAAAGTAATTTGCAAAATAAACTAAAGGAAAAATGGGTATCGGTACTGAGTCAATGTGATTTGGTACGGAGTAGTCGAGATAATTGAGGTAATATGTACTGTACATCTACACTACCGTTCAAAAGTTTGGGGTCACTTAGAAATGTCCTTGTTTTTGAAAGAAAAACAAAAAAAATTGTCCAATAAAATTACATCAAATTTATCAGAAATACAGTGTAGACATTGTTAATGTTGTAAATTATATATTTTTTATGGAATATCTACATAGGCGTACAGAGGCCCATTATCAGCAACCATCACTCCTGTGTTCCAATGGCATGTTGTGTTAGCTAATCCAAGTTTATCATTTTAAAAGGCTAATTGATCATTAGAAAACCATTTTGCAATTATGTTAGCACAGCTGAAAACTGTTGTTCTGATTATAGCAGCAATAAAACTGGCCTTCTTTAGACTAGTTGAGTATCTGGAGCATCAGCAATTGTGGGTTCGATTACAGGCTCAAAATGGCCAGAAACAAAGAACTTTCTTCTGAAACTCACCAGTCTGTTCTTGTTCTGAGAAATGAAGGCTATTCCATGTGAGAAATGGCCAAGAAACTGAAGATCTCATACAACGCTGTGTACTACTCCCTTCACAGAACAGCACGAACTGGCTCTAACCAGAATAGAAAGAGGAGTGGGAGGCCCCAGTGCACAACTGCGCAAGAGGACAAGTACAGTCGTGACCAAAAGTTTTGAGAATGACACAAATATTAATTTTCACAAAGTCTGCTGCCTCAGTTTGTATGATGGCAATTTGCATATACTCCAGAATGTTATGAAGAGTGATCAGATGAATTGCAATTAATCGCAAAGTCCCTCTTTGCCATGCAAATTAACTGAATCCCCCAAAAACATTTCCACTGCATTTCAGCCCTGCCACAAAAGGACCAGCTGACATCATGTCAGTGATTCTCTCGCTAACACGAGTGTGAGTGTTGACGAGGACAAGGCTGGAGATCACTCTGTCATGCTGATTGAGTTCGAATAACAGACTGGAAGCTTCAAAAGGAGGGTGGTGCTAGGAATCACTGTTCTTCCTCTGTCAACCATGGTTACCTGCCAGGAAACACGTGCCGCCATCATTGCTTTGCACAAAAAGGGCTTCACAGGCAAGGATATTGCTGCCAGTAAGATTGCACCTAAATCAACCATTTATCGGATCATCAAGAACTTCAAGGAGAAGTTGTTGTGAAGAAGGCTTCAGGGCGCCCAAGAAAGTCCAGCAAGCGACGACTTTTGGAGGATGGCCTGGTGTCAGGAAGGGCAGCAAAGAAGCCACTTCTATCCAGGAAAAACATCAGGGACAGACTGATATTCTGCAAAAGGTACAGGGATTGGACTGCTGAGGACTGGGGTAAAGTCATTTTCTCTGATGAATCCCCTTTCCGATTGTTTGGGGCATCCAGAAAAAAAGCTTGTCCGGAGAAGACAAGGTGAGCGCTACCATCAGTCCTGTGTCATGCCAAAAGTAAAGCATCCTGAGACCATTCATGTGTGGGGTTGCTTCTCAGCCAAGGGAGTGGGCTCACTCAGAATTTTGCCTAAGAACACAGCCATGATTAAAGAATGGCACCAACACATCCTCCGAGAGCAACTTCTCCCAACCATCCAGGAACAGTTTGGTGATGAACAATGCCTTGTCCAGCAATGGAGCACCTTGCCATAAGGCAAAAGTGATAATTAAGTGGCTCGGGGAACAAAACATCGATATTTTGGGTCCATGGCTAGGAAACTCCCCAGACCTTAATCCCATTGAGAACTTGTGGTCAATCCTCAAGAGGCGCGTGGACAAACAAAAACCCACAAATTCTGACAAACTCCAAGCATTGATTATGCAAGAATGGGCTGCCATCAGTCAGGATGTGGCCCAGAAGTTAATTGACATCATGCCAGGGTGGATTGCAGAGGTCTTGAAAAAGAAGGGTCAACACTGCAAATATTTACTCTTTGCATCAACTTCACGTAATTGTCAATTAAAACCTTTGACACTTATGAAATACTTGTAATTATACTTCAGTATTCCATAGTAACATCTGACAAAAATATCTAAAAACACTGAAGCAGCAAACTTTGTGGAAATTAATATTTCTGTCATTCTCAAAACTTTTGGCCACGACTGTACAGTGGAGTGTCTAGTTTGAGAAACAGACGCCTCACAAGTTATGTACTTTTTTCTCCATACATTTCCCCTGACACCAAAGGTACTCACTACATTTTAATACTTAGCAGGACAGGAAAATAGTGAAATTCTCACACTTATCAACAGAACATCCCTGGTCATCCCTACTGCCTCTGATCTGGAGGACTCACTAAACAGAGAACATCCCTGGTCATCTCTACTGCCTCTGATCTGGCGGACTCACTAAACAGAGAACATCCCTGGTCATCCTTACTGCCTCTGATCTGGAGGACTCACTAAACAGAGAACATCCCTGGTCATCCCTACTGCCTCTGATCTGGAGGACTCACTAAACAGAGAACATCCCTGGTCATCCTTACTGCCTCTGATCTGGAGGACTCACTAAACAGAGAACATCCCTGGTCATCCCTACTGCCTCTGATCTGGAGGACTCACTAAACAGAGAACATCCCTGGTCATCCCTACTGCCTCTGATCTGGAGGACTCACTAAACAGAGAACATCCCTGGTCATCCCTACTGCCTCTGATCTGGAGGACTCACTAAACACTCATTCTTTGTTTGTAAATTATATCTCAGCGTTACTGTTTCCCCATGGCTTTCCATACATAAAAAAAAATTAACAAGAAAATGATGCTGTCTAGTTTGCTTATAATAAGGTTTTTTGAATAATTTATACTATTAATTTTGATACTTAAGTATATTAAAAACCAAATACTTTTAGACTTTTACTAAAGTAGTATTTTACTGGGTGGCTTCACTTTTACTTGAGTCATTTTCTATTGAGGTATCTTTTACTGTCTATTTGTGGAAAATTCACCCTGATTAATTATTTTGTCAAAAAAAATATATATACAGTATATATATTTGGTCAATTATTTACCTATTTACATGCCTACGCTAAACGATTTGTTTTGTTAATTGGTTAAAAAGATTTCACTTTATTTGGAATGGCAAGCCAGACAAAATTAAACATGCTTAATATATAATGAATATGAGCTCGTGGGGGCTAAAATGATTAAATATTAAACCATTCAACCTCTCACTAAAATCATCAGTCATACAAAAGTTATACTTAAACCCCCAAACTGATTCTCCAGCAGATTAGTGAGAATGTCTCAACCGTTGTTTAAAAATGACCTTTCCCTTGAATGCAGATAATCACGTAATTTTCAAATATCGCCCCTTTTCTAAAACAAGCTGGTTGCTACTCCAGTTACATCCCCCGAAAAAAACAGAGCAAACAGTGCAACAAATATTATGGTTGAACTCAAATATACAGAAATGGTTTGTCAAGATCAGTTTGGAAGAACTTGACTGGCTTTCTTCAGAGCCCTGACTTCAACCCCATCGAACACCTTTGGGACGCCGACTGCGACCCAGGCCTAATCGCCCAACATCAGTGCCCGACCTCACTAATGCTCTTGTGGCTGAAAAAAGAAAGCAAGTCCTCGCAGCAATGTTCCAACATCTAGTGGAAAGCCTTCCCTGAAGAGTGGAGGCTGTTATAGCAGCAAAGGGGGGACCAACTCCATATTAATGACTTCCCAGAAGAGTGGAGGCTGTTATAACAGCAAAGGAGGGACCAACTCCATATTAATGACTTCCCAGAAGAGTGGAGGCTGTTGTGGCAGCAAAGGGGGGACCAACTCCATATTAATGACTTCCCAGAAGAGTGGAGGCTGTTGTAGCAGCAAAGGGGGGACCAACTCCATATTAATGACTTCCCAGAAGAGTGGAGGCTGTTATAGCAGCAAAAGGGGGGGACCAACTCCATATTAAAGCCTTCCCAGAAGAGTGGAGGCTGTTGTAGCAGCAAAGGGGGGACCAACTCCATATTAATGCCTTCCCAGAAGAGTGGAGGCTGTTATAGCAGCAAAAGGGGGTCCAACTCCATATTAATGACTTCCCAGAAGAGTGGAGGCTGTTATAGCAGCAAAGGGGGGACCAACTCCATATTAATGCCTTCCCAGAAGAGTGGAGGCTGTTGTAGCAGCAAAGGGGGGACCAACTCCATATTAAAGCCTTCCCAGAAGAGTGGAGGCTGTTATAGCAGCAAAGTGGGGGACCAACTCCATATTAATGACTTCCCAGAAGAGTGGAGGCTGTTATAGCAGCAAAGGGGGGTCCAACTCCATATTAATGACTTCCCAGAAGAGTGGAGGCTGTTATAGCAGCAAAGGGGGGACCAGCTCCATATTAATGACTTCCCAGAAGAGTGGAGGCTGTTATAGCAGCAAAGGGGGGTCCAACTCCATATTAATGACTTCCCAGAAGAGTGGAGGCTGTTATAGTAGCAGAAGGGGGACCAACTCCATATTAATGACTTCCCAGAAGAGTGGAGGCTGTTGTAGCAGCAAAGGGGGGACCAACTCCATATTAAAGCCTTCCTAGAAGAGTGGAGGCTGTTATAGCAGCAAAGGGGGGGAACCAACTCCATATTAATGCCCATGATTGTGGAATGAGATGTTGGACGACAAGTGTCCACATCCTGTTGGTCATGTATCGTATGCATTATGTATTAAAGCATCTATCCGTTGATCCCTTCTAGATTTTAATAATCGAGTCTCTTCATGGTCCCATATAGCCACTCAGTCAATCATGTCAGAGTTATTTAAAACTATTTTTACTGAGGTCCTTAGGAGGCAATCGAGTTCATTTTAAAAGTTCCTGTACCGGTCACTGGACTTCCTGGTCTTTAGGATTCTATCTAGCATTCATTAAATACGTACTACATCTGGGTCAGTAAAATTCTTAGAGGGTCAAACAATAATAGGCACCACAAGACAAACCAGTCTATTTTAACCCTACACTAACTCTACCCTAACCTGTCTCTAACACTGACCTGTCTAGTCTCTAACACTAACCTGTCTCTAACCCTAACCTGTCTAGTCTCTAACACTAACCTGTCTAGTCTCTAACACTAACCTGTCTAGTCTCTAACACTAACCTGTCTAGTCTCTAACACTGACCTGTCTAGTCTCTAACACTAACCTGTCTCTAACCCTAACCTGTCTAGTCTCTAACACTAACCTGTCTAGTCTCTAACACTAACCTGTCTAGTCTCTAACACTAACCTGTCTAGTCTCTAACCCTAACATGTCTCTAACACTAACCTGTCTAGTCTCTAACCCTAACCTGTCTAGTCTCTAACCCTAACCTGTCTCTAACACTAACCTGTCTAGTCTCTAACCCTAACCTGTCTAGTCTCAAACACAAACCTGTCTAGTCTCTAACACTAACCTGTCTAGTCTCTAACACTGACCTGTCTCTAACCCTAACCTGTCTAGTCTCTAACACTGACCTGTCTAGTCTCTAACCCTAACATGTCTCTAACACTAACCTGTCTCTAACACTAACCTGTCTAGTCTGTAACACTAACCTGTCTCTAACACTAACATGTCTAGTCTCTAACACTAACCTGTCTCTAACACTAACCTGTCTAGTCTCTAACACTAACCTGTCTAGTCTCTAACACTAACCTGTCTCTAACACTAACCTGTCTAGTCTCTAACACTAACCTGTCTAGTCTCTAACCCTAAGCTGTCTAGTCTCTAACACTAACCTGTCTCTAACACTAACCTGTCTCTAACACTAACCTGTCTAGTCTCTAACACTAACCTGTCTCTAACACTAACCTGTCTCTAACACTAACCTGTCTCTAACACTAACCTGTCTAGTCTCGAACACTAACCTGTCTCTAACACTAACCTGTCTCTAACACTAACCTGTATAGTCTCTAACACTAACCTGTCTAGTCTCTAACACTAACCTGTCTCTAACACTAACCTGTCTCTAACACTAACCTGTCTAGTCTCTAACCCTAACCTGTCTAGTCTATAACACTAACCTGTCTAGTCTTTAACACTAACCTGTCTCTAACACTAACCTGTCTCTAACACTAACCTGTCTAGTCTCTAACACTAACCTGTCTCTAACACTAACATGTCTCTAACACTAACCTGTCTAGTCTATAACACTAACCTGTCTAGTCTTTAACCCTAACCTGTCTCTAACACTAACCTGTCTAGTCTCTAACACTAACCTGTCTCTAACACTAACCTGTCTAGTCTCTAACACTAACCTGTCTCTAACACTAATCTATCTAGTCTCTAACCCTAACCTGTCTCTAACACTAACCTGTCTAGTCTCTAACACTAACCTGTCTAGTCTCTAACACTAACCTGTCTAGTCTCTAACACTAACCTGTCTAGTCTCTAACACTAACCTGTCTCTAACACTAACCTGTCTCTAACACTAACCTGTCTCTAACACTAACCTGTCTAGTCTCTAACACTAACCTGTCTAGTCTCTAACACTAACCTGTCTCTAACACTGACCTGTCTAGTCTCTAACACTAACCTGTCTAGTTTCTGACACGAACATGTCTCTAACACTAACCTGTCTAGTCTCTAACCCTAACCTGTCTCTAACACTAACCTGTCTAGTCTCTAACACTAACATGTCTCTAACCCTAACCTGTCTAGTCTCTAACACTAACCTGTCTCTAACAGTAACCTGTCTATTCTCTAACCCTAACCTGTCTCTAACCCTAACCTGTCTAGTCTCTAACACTAACCTGTCTCTAACAGTAACCTGTCTATTCTCTAACCCTAACCTGTCTCTAACCCTAACCTGTCTAGTCTCTAACCCTAACCTGTCTGTAACACTAACCTGTCTAGTCTCTAACACTAACCTGTCTAGTCTCTAACCCTAGCCTGTCTCTAACCCTAACCTGTCTAGTCTCTAACCCTAACATGTCTCTAACACTAACCTGTCTAGTCTCTAACACTAACCTGTCTAGTCTCTAACCCTAACCTGTCTCTAACCCTAACCTGTCTAGTCTCTAACACTAACATGTCTAGTCTCTAACCCTAACATGTCTCTAACCCTAACCTGTCTAGTCTCTAACACTAACCTGTCTAGTCTCTAACACTAACCTGTCTAGTCTCTAACACTAACCTGTCTCTAACACTAACCTGTCTAGTCTCTAACCCTAACCTGTCTAGTCTCTAACCCTAACCTGTCTCTAACACTAACCTGTCTAGTCTCTAACACTAACCTGTCTCTAACCCTAACCTGTCTAGTCTCTAACACTAACCTGTCTAGTCTCTAACACTAACCTGTCTCTAACCATAACCTGTCTAGTCTCTAACCCTAACCTGTCTCTAACACTAACCTGTCTAGTCTCTAACCCTAACCTGTCTCTAACACTAACCTGTCTAGTCTCTAACACTAACCTGTCTAGTCTCTAACACTAACCTGTCTCTAACCCTAACCTGTCTCTAACCCTAACCTGTCTCTAACACTAACCTGTCTAGTCTCTAACACTAACCTGTCTCTAACACTAACCTGTCTAGTCTCTAACACTAACCTGTCTCTAACACTAACCTGTCTAGTCTCTAACACTAACCTGTCTAGTCTCTAACACTAACCTGTCTCTAACACTAACCTGTCTAGTCTCTAACACTAACCTGTCTAGTCTCTAACACTAACCTGTCTCTAACCCTAACCTGTCTCTAACCCTAACCTGTCTCTAACACTAACCTGTCTAGTCTCTAACACTAACCTGTCTCTAACACTAACCTGTCTAGTCTCTAACACTAACCTGTCTAGTCTCTAACACTAACCTGTCGCTAACACTAACCTGTCTAGTCTCTAACACTAACCTGTCTCTAACCATAACCTGTCTAGTCTCTAACACTAACCTGTCTCTAACACTAACCTGTTTAGTCTCTAACACTAACCTGTCTAGTCTCTAACACTAACCTGTCTAGTCTCTAACCCTAACCTGTCTCTAACCATAACCTGTCTCTAACCATAACCTGTCTAGTCTCTAACCTGTCTAGTCTCTAACACTAACCTGTCTCTAACCATAACCTGTCTCTAACCATAACCTGTCTAGTCTCTAACCTGTCTCTAACACTAACCTGTCTCTAACCATAACCTGTCTCTAACCATAACCTGTCTAGTCTCTAACCTGTCTAGTCTCTAACACTAACCTGTCTCTAACACTAACCTGTCTCTAACACTAACCTGTCTAGTCTCTAACACTAACCTGTCTAGTCTATAACACTAACCTGTCTAGTCTCTAACCCTAACCTGTCTCTAACACTACCTTGCCTAGTCTCTGGTGTGGGGTGTGGGGGCTGTGCTTTGGCAAAGTGGGTGGGGTTATATCCTTCCTGTTTGGCCCTGCCCGGGGGTATCATCGGATGGGGCCACAGTGTCTCCTGACCCCTCCTGTCTCAGCCTCCAGTATTGATGCTGCAGTAGTTTATGTGTCGAGGGGCTAGCGTCAGTTTGTTATATCTGGTGGATTTCTCAACTGACATTTACTCCTGAGATGCTGACTTGTTGCACCCTCGATAACTACTGTGATTATTATTATTTGACCATGCTGGTCATTTATGAACATTTGAACATCTTGACCATGTTCTGTTATAATCTCCACCCGGCACAGCCAGAAGAAGGCTGGCCACCCCTCATAGCCTGGTTCCTCTCTAGGCTTCTTCCTAGGTTTTGGCCTTTCTAGGGAGTTTTTCCCAGCCACCGTGCTTCTACACCTGCATTGCTTGCTGTTTGGGGTTTTAGGCTGGGTTTCTGTACAGCACTTTGAGATATCAGCTGATGTACGAAGGGCTATATAAAATACATTTGATTTGATTTGATTTAACACTGACCTGTCTAGTCTCTAACCCTAACCTGTCTCTAACCCTAACCTGTCTCTAACACTAACCTGTCTCTAACCCTAACCTGTCTAGTCTCTAACCCTAACCTGTCTCTAACACTAACCTGTCTAGTCTCTAACACTAACCTGTCTAGTCTCTAACACTAACCTGTCTAGTCTCTAACACTAACCTGTCTCTAACACTAACCTGTCTAGTCTCTAACCCTAACCTGTCTAGTCTCTAACCCTAACCTGTCTCTAACACTAACCTGTCTAGTCTCTAACCCTAACCTGTCTCTAACACTAACCTGTCTAGTCTCTAACACTAACCTGTCTAGTCTCTAACCCTAACCTGTCTCTAACACTAACCTGTCTCTAACACTAACCTGTCTAGTCTCTAACCCTAACCTGTCTAGTCTCTAACACTAACCTGTCTCTAACACTAACCTGTCTAGTCTCTAACACTAACCTGTCTCTAACCATAACCTGTCTAGTCTCTAACCCTAACCTGTCTCTAACACTAACCTGTCTCTAACACTAACCTGTCTAGTCTCTAACCCTAACCTGTCTAGTCTCTAACACTAACCTGTCTCTAACACTAACCTGTCTAGTCTCTAACCCTAACCTGTCTCTAACACTAACCTGTCTCTAACACTAACCTGTCTAGTCTCTAACACTAACCTGTCTAGTCTCTAACACTAACCTGTCTCTAACACTAACCTGTCTAGTCTCTAACCCTAACCTGTCTAGTCTCTAACCCTAACCTGTCTCTAACACTAACCTGTCTAGTCTCTAACCCTAACCTGTCTCTAACACTAACCTGTCTAGTCTCTAACACTAACCTGTCTAGTCTCTAACCCTAACCTGTCTCTAACACTAACCTGTCTCTAACACTAACCTGTCTAGTCTCTAACCCTAACCTGTCTAGTCTCTAACACTAACCTGTCTCTAACACTAACCTGTCTAGTCTCTAACACTAACCTGTCTCTAACCATAACCTGTCTAGTCTCTAACCCTAACCTGTCTCTAACACTAACCTGTCTAGTCTCTAACACTAACCTGTCTCTAACACTAACCTGTCTAGTCTCTAACACTAACCTGTCTCTAACACTAACCTGTCTAGTCTCTAACACTAACCTGTCTAGTCTCTAACACTAACCTGTCTAGTCTCTAACACTAACCTGTCTAGTCTCTAACCCTAACCTGTCTCTAACACTAACCTGTCTGGTCTCTAACACTAACCTGTCTAGTCTCTAACACTAACCTGTCTAGTCTCTAACCCTAACCTGTCTCTAACACTAACCTGTCTCTAACACTAACCTGTCTAGTCTCTAACCCTAACCTGTCTCTAACACTAACCTGTCTAGTCTCTAACACTAACCTGTCTCTAACACTAACCTGTCTAGTCTCTAACACTAACCTGTCTAGTCTCTAACACTAACCTGTCTAGTCTCTAACACTAACCTGTCTAGTCTCTAACACTAACCTGTCTAGTCTGTAACACTAACCTGTCTAGTCTCTAACACTAACCTGTCTAGTCTCTAACCCTAACCTGTCTCTAACACTAACCTGTCTAGTCTCTAACACTAACCTGTCTAGTCTCTAACACTAACCTGTCTCTAACACTAACCTGTCTAGTCTCTAACACTAACCTGTCTAGTCTCTAACACTAACCTGTCTAGTCTCTAACACTAACCTGTCTAGTCTCTAACACTAACCTGTCTAGTCTCTAACACTAACCTGTCTAGTCTCTAACACTAACCTGTCTAGTCTCTAACCCTAACCTGTCTCTAACACTAACCTGTCTAGTCTCTAACACTAACCTGTCTAGTCTCTAACCCTAACCTGTCTCTAACACTAACCTGTCTAGTCTCTAACACTAACCTGTCTAGTCTCTAACACTAACCTGTCTAGTCTCTAACACTAACCTGTCTAGTCTCTAACACTAACCTGTCTAGTCTCTAACACTAACCTGTCTAGTCTCTAACCCTAACCTGTCTCTAACACTAACCTGTCTAGTCTCTAACACTAACCTGTCTAGTCTCTAACACTAACCTGTCTCTAACACTAACCTGTCTCTAACACTAACCTGTCTAGTCTCTAACACTAACCTGTCTCTAACACTAACCTGTCTAGTCTCTAACCCTAACCTGTCTCTAACACTAACCTGTCTAGTCTCTAACACTAACCTGTCTCTAACACTAACCTGTCTAGTCTCTAACACTAACCTGTCTAGTCTCTAACACTAACCTGTCTAGTCTCTAACACTAACCTGTCTAGTCTCTAACCCTAACCTGTCTCTATCACTAACCTGTCTAGTCTCTAACACTAACCTGTCTAGTCTCTAACACTAACCTGTCTAGTCTCTAACACTAACCTGTCTCTAACACTAACCTGTCTCTAACACTAACCTGTCTAGTCTCTAACACTAACCTGTCTAGTCTCTAACCCTAACCTGTCTCTAACACTAACCTGTCTAGTCTCTAACACTAACCTGTCTAGTCTCTAACCCTAACCTGTCTCTAACCCTAACCTGTCTAGTCTCTAACACTAACCTGTCTAGTCTCTAACCCTAACCTGTCTCTAACCCTAACCTGTCTAGTCTCTAACACTAACCTGTCTAGTCTCTAACCCTAACCTGTCTCTAACACTAACCTGTCTAGTCTCTAACACTAACCTGTCTAGTCTCTAACACTAACCTGTCTAGTCTCTAACACTAACCTGTCTAGTCTCTAACACTAACCTGTCTAGTCTCTAACCCTAACCTGTCTCTAACACTAACCTGTCTAGTCTCTAACACTAACCTGTCTCTAACACTAACCTGTCTAGTCTCTAACACTAACCTGTCTAGTCTCTATCACTAACCTGTCTAGTCTCTATCACTAACCTGTCTAGTCTCTATCACTAACCTGTCTAGTCTCTAACACTAACCTGTCTCTAACACTAACCTGTCTAGTCTCTAACACTAACCTGTCTAGTCTCTATCACTAACCTGTCTAGTCTCTATCACTAACCTGTCTAGTCTCTAACACTAACCTGTCTGAGTAAGGAGGATGAAAAGGCAGAGAACAGCACCCTATTCCTTGTGTGGTACACTACGTCTGAGCAGGGCCCTTATATAGGGACTAGGGTGCCATTTGGGACAGAGTTACAGACAGGGTGACGTTGAAGAGGCGTTGAAGAGGCGACATTCTCAGTCAGACAATTAGATTAGGGCTTAAACACCACATGTAGGCGTTGCCCCAACGCCCTGACATCATCACTATGACATCATCACTATGACATCATCACTATGACATCATCACTATGACCCTGTAGACTTCTGCAGAGCATGGAGCCCCTTCTCTCCTCCTTCCTTTCAAAGTGAAGTCCAGGGCCAGTCTCCTCACGTCCCCCTAATGACACTCTAATCCCTACACAATGCATAGTGGGCCCTGGTGAAAAAGTAGTGCACTATATAGGGAATAGGGTTACGAATGCTGCCACTGTCTGCTCTGGGAAGGAGCGCTGTCTGTCATGGACACTCCTCCTACCTCCATTGTACTAACACTCTGCTGTTGATACAGCTCTGGTATTGATACAGCTCTGGTATTGATACAGCTCTGATATTGATACAGCTCTGGTGTTGATACAGCTCTGGTATTGATACAGCTCTGGTGTTGATACAGCTCTGGTATTGATACAGCTCTGGTGTTGATACAGCTCTGGTGTTGCTCTGGTATTGATACAGCTCTGGTATTAATACAGCTCTGGTATTGATACAGCTCTGGTATTGACACAGCTCTGGTATTGATACAGCTCTGGTATTGATACAGCTCTGGTATTGATACAGCTCTGGTATTGATACAGCTCTGGTGTTGATACAGCTCTGGTATTGATACAGCTCTGGTATTGATACAGCTCTGGTATTGATACAGCTCTGGTGTTGATACAGCTCTGGTATTGATACAGCTCTGGTGTTGCTCTGGTATTGATACAGCTCTGGTATTAATACAGCTCTGGTATTGATACAGCTCTGGTATTGATACAGCTCTGGTATTGATACAGCTCTGGTGTTGATACAGCTCTGGTGTTGATACAGCTCTGGTATTGATACAGCTCTGGTATTGATACAGCTCTGGTATTGATACAGCTCTGGTGTTGAAACAGCTCTGGTATTGATACAGCTCTGGTGTTGCTCTGGTATTGATACAGCTCTGGTATTAATACAGCTCTGGTATTGATACAGCTCTGGTATTGATACAGCTCTGGTATTGATACAGCTCTGGTATTGATACAGCTCTGGTATTGATACAGCTCTGGTGTTGATACAGCTCTGGTATTGATACAGCTCTGGTGTTGATACAGCTCTGGTGTTGCTCTGGTATTGATACAGCTCTGGTATTAATACAGCTCTGGTATTGATACAGCTCTGGTATTAATACAGCTCTGGTATTAATACAGCTCTGGTGTTGATACAGCTCTGGTGTTGATACAGCTCTGGTATTGATACAGCTCTGGTATTGATACAGCTCTGGTATTGATACAGCTCTGGTGTTGATACAGCTCTGGTATTGATACAGCTCTGGTATTGATACAGCTCTGGTATTGATACAGCTCTGGTGTTGCTCTGGTATTGATACAGCTCTGGTATTAATACAGCTCTGGTATTGATACAGCTCTGGTATTAATACAGCTCTGGTATTGATACAGCTCTGGTGTTAATACAGCTCTGGTGTTGATACAGCTCTGGTGTTGATACAGCTCTGGTATTGATACAGCTCTGGTGTTGATACAGCTCTGGTGTTGATACAGCTCTGGTATTGATACAGCTCTGGTATTAATACAGCTCTGGTATTGATACAGCTCTGGTGTTGATACAGCTCTGGTGTTGATACAGCTCTGGTGTTGATACAGCTCTGGTATCGATACAGCTCTGGTATCGATACAGCTCTGGTGTTAATACAGCTCTGGTATTAATACAGCTCTGGTATTGATACAGCTCTGGTATTGATACAGCTCTGGTATTGATACAGCTCTGGTATTGATACAGCTCTGGTATTGATACAGCTCTGGTATTGATACAGCTCTGGTATTGATACAGCTCTGGTATTGATACAGCTCTGAGGTAGAATGTTCTGATATTCTTTCCCTTCTCCTACACATTGTAGCTGGCACTTTTCTCTCTCTCTCTCTCTATCTCTGTCTCTCTCTCTCCCTCTCTTGTATCAAGCAGCAGCAGGTAGAGAGGCCTAGACAAGGGCTTGAATTAAACGTACGGTCTGGGGAGCTGCTCTCGAGCCGGTAACAATACAAATGGATTTAGTCAAACAGAGAAAAACAGCTGTCTCCGTTATTTGAATCCTTCACCTTTTCCCCGCTCCCTTAATTGACTCTTTGATAACAGGCAGAGGAGAAGAGTGTCTGATAAGGAATAGGTTATTAGTAAAGTAGCCCAGAGGACTGGAGCCAGAGCCTGGCGCGGCGGCAGGGGATGAGATAAAGCTCTGTCTGTCCGTCCGTCCGTCCGTCCGTCCGTCCGTCCGTCCGTCCGTCCGTCCGTCCGTCTGTCTGTCTGTCTGTCTGTCGTGTTCAGTAAGATAGGAGGTTTTCTCTCCACTTCCCAGGACTCTGGTCATAACATTCAGACTAAATTATACTGTTATCTCCTTTCAGGCAGAACTAACTGGGGTTCTGTCCTCCTGACTGGACTGACTGGGGTTCTGTCATCCTGACTGGGTTCTGTCCTCCTGACTGGGGTTCTGTCCTCCTGACTGGGGTTCTGTCCTCCTGACTGGGTTCTGTCCTCCTGACTGGGGTTCTGTCCTCCTGACTGGGGTTCTGTCCTCCTGACTGGGGTTCTTCCCACAACCCATAGTGGGAAAACAGGCTACCTAAATATGATTCTCAATCAGAGACAACAATCGACACCTGCCTCTGATTGAGAACCATACTAGGCCAAACACATAGAAATATAACGACTAGAACAAAACATAGAACAACAACATAGAATGCCCACCCCAACTCACGCCCTGACCAAACTAAAATAAAGACATAAAAAAGGAACTAAGGTCAGAACGTGACAGCTTATTTATTTTCCCTTTTGTACTTTAACCATTTGTACATCGTTACAACATAGGACATTAGTAATGTCTTTATTCTTTTGAAACTTCTGTATGTGTAATGTTTACTGTTAATTTTTATTGTTTATTTCAGTTTTGTATATTATCTACCTCACTTGCTTTGGCAATGTTAACACGTTTCCCATGCCAATAAAGCCCCTTGAATTGAATTGAAACATGGGGAAAGAGATCTGGTCATAAGACAAGAATAGAAAGTAAACCTAGCGGCTGTAACAGGGTCAGACCTTCCCTGTAAATGTCAGCTAATAGACTCCAGGTACCCAGCAGGTGAGTAGAGCAGAGGGAGACAAGACCAGCCCTTTCTATGGGGATGACTGGAACTCAACCAGAGGCTTAAATATCTCATTTTCCTCTCCTCTCCTCCCTCCTCTTGTCCCCTCCTCTCCTCTCCATCCTCCTCCTGTCCCCTCCTCTCCTCTCCATCTTCCTCCTGTCCCCTCCTCTCCTCTCCTCCCTCCTCCTGTCCCCTCCTCTCCTCTCCTCTCCATCCTCCTCCTGTCCCCTCCTCTCCTCTCCATCCTCCTCCTGTCCCCTCCTCTCCTCTCCATCTTCCTCCTGTCCCCTCCTCTCCTCTCCTCCTGTCCCCTCCTCTCCTCTCCTCCCTCCTCTTGTCCCCTCCTCTCCTCTCCATCCTCCTCCTGTCCCCTCCTCTCCTCTCCATCTTCCTCCTGTCCCCTCCTCTCCTCTCCTCCTGTCCCCTCCTCTCCTCTCCTCCCTCCTCCTGTCCTCTCCTCTCCTCTCCATCCTCCTCCTGTCCCCTCCTCCCCTCTCCTCCTGTCCCCTCCTCCCCTCTCCTCCCTCCTCCTGTCCCCTCCTCTCCTCTCCTCCCTCCTCCTGTCCCCTCCTCTCCATCCTCCTCCTGTCCCCTCCTCTCCTCTCCATCCTCCTCCTGTCCCCCTCCGCTCCATCCTCCTTCATTCCCCACCACTCCTCTCCTCTCCTCCTCCTCTCCTCTTCCCTCATCTCCTCTCCCCTCCTCTCCCCTTCTCCTATTCCCTCCCTTCTCCTCTACCCTCCCCTCCTCTTCCCTCCCCTCCCTTCGTCTCCTCTCCTCTCCCCTCTCTTCTCCTCTCTCCCCTCCTCTCCCTCCCCTCCCCTCGCCTCGCCTCCTCTCCCCAGATACACAGCCTGTGGTGTTATCCCTGGTTTCTGAAATGTAAACAAGTGAAACCAAGCCTTGTGTAGACTGTGATTAAAAAGCCAAATGAACAATTACACAGTTGTAGAACATCCTCGATATCAACACCTGTCTGTTTTTAAATCCCATTTTACAGTGGAAGAAAAGCTGCCGAGGCTGAAAAAATAAAGCATTTTTCTCTGTTCTATGAATGTGAATATAATTGTGCGTAATCTCACAGTAGCCTGACAGTCAGTACAGACTGGATAGATCTCAACGTCATCTCTGATAAGAGGAGACTGGATAGATCTCAACGTTATCTCTGATAAGAGGAGATTGGATAGATCTCAACGTTATCTCTGATAAGAGGAGATTGGATAGATCACAACGTTATCTCTGATAAGAGGAGATTGGATAGATCTCAACGTCATCTCTGATAAGAGGAGATTGGATAGATCTCAACGTTATCTCTGATAAGAGGAGACTGGATAGATCTCAACGTTATCTCTGATAAGAGGAGATTGGATAGATCTCAACGTTATCTCTGATAAGAGGAGATTGGATAGATCTCAACGTTATCTCTGATAAGAGGAGATTGGATAGATCTCAACGTTATCTCTGATAAGAGGAGATTGGATAGATCTCAACGTTATCTCTGATAAGAGGCGATTGGATAGATCTCAACGTTATCTCTGATAAGAGGAGATTGGATAGATCTCAACGTTATCTCTGATAAGAGGAGATTGGATAGATCTCAACGTTATCTCTGATAAGAGGAGATTGGATAGATCTCAACGTTATCTCTGATAAGAGGAGATTGGATAGATCTCAACGTCATCTCTGATAAGAGGAGATTGGATAGATCTCAACGTTATCTCTGATAAGAGGAGATTGGATAGATCTCAACGTTATCTCTGATAAGAGGAGATTGGATAGATCACAACGTTATCTCTGATAAGAGGAGATTGGATAGATCTCAACGTTATCTCTGATAAGAGGAGATTGGATAGATCACAACGTTATCTCTGATAAGAGGAGATTGGATAGATCTCAACGTTATCTCTGATAAGAGGAGATTGGATAAATCACAACGTTATCTCTGATAAGAGGAGATTGGATAGATCTCAACATTATCTCTGATAAGAGGAGATTGGATAGATCTCAACGTCATCTCTGATAAGAGGAGATTGGATAGATCTCAACGTTATCTCTGATAAGAGGAGATTGGATAGATCACAACGTTATCTCTGATAAGAGGAGATTGGATAGATCTCAACGTTATCTCTGATAAGAGGAGATTGGATAGATCTCAACGTTATCTCTGATAAGAGGAGATTGGATAGATCACAACGTTATCTCTGATAAGAGGAGATTGGATAGATCTCAACGTTATCTCTGATAAGAGGAGATTGGATAGATCTCAACGTTATCTCTGATAAGAGGAGATTGGATAGATCTCAACGTTATCTCTGATAAGAGGAGATTGGATAGATCTCAACGTCATCTCTGATAAGAGGAGATTGGATAGATCTCAACGTTATCTCTGATAAGAGGAGATTGGATAGATCTCAACGTTATCTCTGATAAGAGGAGATTGGATAGATCACAACGTTATCTCTGATAAGAGGAGATTGGATAGATCTCAACGTTATCTCTGATAAGAGGAGATTGGATAGATCACAACGTTATCTCTGATAAGAGGAGATTGGATAGATCTCAACGTTATGTCTGATAAGAGGAGATTGGATAAATCACAACGTTATCTCTGATAAGAGGAGATTGGATAGATCTCAACATTATCTCTGATAAGAGGAGATTGGATAGATCTCAACGTCATCTCTGATAAGAGGAGATTGGATAGATCTCAACGTTATCTCTGATAAGAGGAGATTGGATAGATCACAACGTTATCTCTGATAAGAGGAGATTGGATAGATCTCAACGTTATCTCTGATAAGAGGAATATTACTGTCCCTTGGCAATGGTCCTGTGTTCAGTCACATAAATGGCCTATCACCACAGATCATGAATCACCTTCCAGGCATCCATCCCAAACTCTGTGGAACGAATCCCCTTTCTTTTCCAGACTAACACAGCCTTAACTCTCTGTCTTAGATATTGGAATCATGGGTAGAGAGAAGCTGAGTTCCAAATTGCACCATATTCCCTATGTAGTGCACTACTTTAGATCAGGGCCATATTCCCTATGTAGTGCACTACCTTAGACCAGGGCCATATTCCCTATGTAGTACACTACTTTAGACCAGGGCCATATTCCCTATGTAGTACACTACTTTAGACCAGGGCCATATTCCCTATGTAGTACACTACTTTAGACCAGGGCCATATTCCCTATGTAGTGCACTACCTTAGACCAGGGCCATATTCCCTATGTAGTACACTACTTTAGACCAGGGCCATATTCCCTATGTAGTACACTACTTTAGACCAGGGCCATATTCCCTATGTAGTACACTACTTTAGACCAGGGCCATATTCCCTATGTAGTGCACTACCTTAGACCAGGGCCATATTCCCTATGTAGTACACTACTTTAGACCAGGACCATATTCCCTATGTAGTGCACTACTTTAGACCAGGGCCATATTCCCTATGTAGTACACTACTTTAGACCAGGGCCATATTCCCTATGTAGTGCACTACCTTAGACCAGGGCCATATTCCCTATGTAGTACACTACTTTAGACCAGGGCCATATTCCCTATGTAGTACACTACTTTAGACCAGGGCCATATTCCCTATGTAGTGCACTACCTTAGACCAGGGCCATATTCCCTATGTAGTACACTACTTTAGACCAGGGCCATATTCCCTATGTAGTACACTACTTTAGACCAGGGCCATATTCCCTATGTAGTGCACTACTATAGACCAGGGCCATATTCCCTATGTAGTACACTACTTTAGACCAGGGCCACATTCCCTATGTAGTACACTACTTTAGACCAGGGACATATTCCCTATGTAGTACACTACTTTAGACCAGGGCCACATTCCCTATGTAGTACACTACTTTAGAACAGGGACATATTCCCTATGTAGTGCACTACTTTAGACCAGAGCCATATTCCCTATGTAGTGCACTACTTTAGACCAGAGCCATATTCCCTATGTAGTGCACTACTTTAGACCAGAGCCATATTCCCTATGTAGTGCACTACTTTAGACCAGAGCCATATTCCCTATGTAGTGCACTACTTTAGACCAGAGCCATATTCCCTATGTAGTGCACTACTTTAGACCAGGGCCCTATTCCCTATATAGTGCACTGTAATGGTACTCCCTGTATATAACCATGTTATTACCTGGTACCCCTGCACATTGATTCTGTACCGGTACTCCTTGTATATAATCTCGTTATTGATATTTTATTGTGTTACTTTTTCCTTTTTTCTTCTTACTTTGTAACCCTGCTTTGTTGGTTAAGGGCTCGTAGTTAAGGACTTCACAGTACGGTCTACACCTGTTGTATTCGGAGCAGGTGACAAATAACATGAGTTGAATTGAGTAAAACAGTATGTAAACATGATTAAAATGACCAGAGTTCAATGACTCTATGTACATAGGGACAGCAGGGGCAGCAGTCTCTAAGGTGCAGGGCTAGGTAGTGGTGCAGGGCTAGGTAGTGGTGCAGGGCTAGATAGTGGTGCAGGGCTAGGTAGTGGTGCAGGGCTAGGTAGTGGTGCAGGGCTAGGTAGTGGTGCAGGACTAGGTAGTGGTGCAGGGCTAGGTAGTGGTGCAGGGCTAGATAGTGGTGCAGGGCTAGGTAGTGGTGCAGGGCTAGGTAGTGGTGCAGGGCTAGGTAGTGGTGGTAGTAGTGCAGGGCTAGGTAGTGGTGCAGGGCTAGATAGTGGTGCAGGGCTAGGTAGTGGTGCAGGGCTAGGTAGTGGTGCAGGGCTAGATAGTGGTGCAGGGCTAGATAGTGGTGCAGGGCTAGGTAGTGGTGCAGGGCTAGGTAGTGGTGCAGGGCTAGGTAGTGGTGCAGGGCTAGGTAGTGGTGCAGGGCTAGGTAGTGGTGCAGGGCTAGGTAGTGGTGCAGGGCTAGATAGTGGTGCAGGGCTAGGTAGTGGTGCAGGGCTAGGTAGTGGTGCAGGGCTAGGTAGTGGTGCAGGGCTAGGTAGTGGTGCAGGGCTAGGTAGTGGTGCAGGGCTAGGTAGTGGTGCAGGGCTAGGTAGTGGTGCAGGGCTAGGTAGTGGTGCAGGGCTAGGTAGTGGTGCAGGGCTAGGTAGTGGTGCAGGGCTAGGTAGTGGTGCAGGGCTAGATAGTGGTGCAGGGCTAGGTAGTGGTGCAGGGCTAGGTAGTGGTGCAGGGCTAGGTAGTGGTGCAGGGCTAGGTAGTGGTGCAGGGCTAGGTAGTGGTGCAGGGCTAGGTAGTGGTGCAGGGCTAGGTAGTGGTGCAGGGCTAGGTAGTGGTGCAGGGCTAGATAGTGGTGCAGGGCTAGGTAGTGGTGCAGGGCTAGGTAGTGGTGCAGGGCTAGGTAGTGGTGCAGGGCTAGGTAGTGGTGCAGGGCTAGGTAGTGGTGCAGGGCTAGATAGTGGTGCAGGGCTAGGTAGTGGTGCAGGGCTAGGTAGTGGTGCAGGGCTAGGTAGTGGTGCAGGGCTAGGTAGTGGTGCAGGGCTAGATAGTGGTGCAGGGCTAGGTAGTGGTGCAGGGCTAGGTAGTGGTGCAGGGCTAGGTAGTGGTGCAGGGCTAGGTAGTGGTGCAGGGCTAGATAGTGGTGCAGGGCTAGGTAGTGGTGCAGGGCTAGGTAGTGGTGCAGGGCTAGGTAATGGTGCAGGGCTAGGTAGTGGTGCAGGGCTAGGTAGTGGTGCAGGGCTAGGTAGTGGTGCAGGGCTAGGTAGTGGTGCAGGGCTAGATAGTGGTGCAGGGCTAGGTAGTGGTGCAGGGCTAGGTAGTGGTGCAGGGCTAGGTAGTGGTGCAGGGCTAAGTAGTGGTGCAGGGCTAGGTAGTGGTGCAGGGCTAGGTAGTGGTGCAGGGCTAGGTAGTGGTGCAGGGCTAGGTAGTGGTGCAGGGCTAGGTAGTGGTGCAGGGCTAGGTAGTGGTGCAGGGCTAGGTAGTGGTGCAGGGCTAGATAGTGGTGCAGGGCTAGATAGTGGTGCAGGGCTAGGTAGTGGTGCAGGGCTAGGTAGTGGTGCAGGGCTAGATAGTGGTGCAGGGCTAGATAGTGGTGCAGGGCTAGGTAGTGGTGCAGGGCTAGATAGTGGTGTAGGGCTAGGTAGTGGTGCAGGGCTAGATAGCGGTGTAGGGCTAGGTAGCGGTGCAGGGCTAGATAGTGGTGCAGGGCTAGGTAGTGGTGCAGGGCTAGATAGTGGTGCAGGGCTAGGTAGTGGTGCAGGGCTAGTTAGTGGTGCAGGGCTAGATAGTGGTGCAGGGCTAGGTAGTGGTGCAGGGCTAGGTAGTGGTGCAGGGCTAGGTAGTGGTGCAGGGCTAGATAGTGGTGCAGGGCTAGGTAGTGGTGCAGGGCTAGATAGTGGTGCAGGGCTAGATAGTGGTGCAGGGCTAGGTAGTGGTGCAGGGCTAGATAGTGGTGCAGGGCTAGATAGTGGTGCAGGGCTAGGTTGTGGTGCAGGGCTAGGTAGTGGTGCAGGGGTAGGTAGTGGTGCAGGGCTAGGTAGTGGTGCAGGGCTAGATAGTGGTGCAGGGCTAGGTAGTGGTGCAGGGCTAGGTAGTGGTGCAGGGCTAGGTAGTGGTGCAGGGCTAGATAGTGGTGCAGGGCTAGGTAGTGGTGCAGGGCTAGATAGTGGTGCAGGGCTAGGTAGTGGTGCAGGGCTAGGTAGTGGTGCAGGGCTAGGTAGTGGTGCAGGGCTAGGTAGTGGTGCAGGGCTAGGTAGTGGTGCAGGGCTAGGTAGTGGTGCAGGGCTAGATAGTGGTGCAGGGCTAGGTAGTGGTGCAGGGCTAGGTAGTGGTGCAGGGCTAGGTAGTGGTGCAGGGCTAGGTAGTGGTGCAGGGCTAGGTAGTGGTGCAGGGCTAGGTAGTGGTGCACTCCATGCCTCCATCCCTCCTCTTGCTAGGAGAGACACCTGCAGAATGTCACCTCTTCTGTTTGCATCTGGGACCGCATAGAATTGTGGGAGATTTAACATCTGCTGTTACTTCTCCTCGTGACAAAGGTCAGTGGAACGATACAGAATGATACAGTGGACTGAACATGATGCATTATGGTCCAACAGATATACAATGTATTTGACACAATGTTTGTGGTATAACAGACGGTCATCAGACACATTTCTATTAGTACGTGTAACTTTCCATACAACTCAAGTAACATACCAGGTAACATTTAAGCAAAATGTACCAGGTAACATTTAAGCAAAATCTGTCAAATACTACTACTGAGCTGAGTGATCCGTAAGCAATCTGACTCCATATTACTTTGTCATGTCCGTGATTGGCTGAGTGGTGTTGGAGCATGCCCAGTGAACACCAGGTAGCAGCATCTGGGATTTTCTAGAACACACAGTGCCCACGGCATCCAAGCTCCAGTGGTCAAACATCTGTCTCCGACGCGCACGCGCAACACACACATACACGCACACACACACTAGGAATGTGTCGGTTATGATCGTTAATATCGATCTTATCTCTGTATCACCACACCACTATCACTATCTCTCTCTTTTTATATTTCTCTCTCTCTCTTTTTATCTCTCTCTCTGTCTTTCTATTTCTATCTCTCTCTCTCTCTATCTCTGTCTCTGTCTCTCCTGTTTCCTTAATTCTATCTCTCTCTCATGTCTCCTTATCTCTCTTCTTTCTCCTTATCTCGCTCTCTCTTCTGTCTCTCTCTCTCTCTCGCTCTCTCTTCTGTCTCTCTCTCTCTCTCTCGCTCTCTCTTCTGTCTCTCTCTCTCTCTCTCGCTCTCTCTTCTGTCTCTCTCTCTCTCTCTCTCTCGTCTCCTTATGTACCTACTGTATCTATTCCGATTTCAGAGCACTCTCGTCTGAGTGTGCCAGAGCACAGAATAACTGATGAATTTACGAACGCTCAACACCCGCTGAATATGGCCGGTCACCAATGCTCTGGATAACATGAAAACAACCTAACCAGCTCTTCTACGGTGAGTAAAATGGTCAGGGTGAGGTGTTCTCTCATTTGTGTCTTGAAGTAGCTAGCAAGCTAGCCAAAGTTAGCGTGTGTGCTTGAGTTCCGTTGTGAGGTCAGCACGCTTGGATCAACCCTACTCCTCGGCCATAGTGTCCAGTGTGCCATAGTGCCCAGTGTGCCATAGTGCCCAGTGTGCCATAGTGTCCAGTGTGCCATAGTGCCCAGTGTGCCATAGTGCCCAGTGTGCCATAGTGCCCAGTGTGCCATAGTGACCAGTGTGCCATAGTGCCCAGTGTGCCATAGTGTCCAGTGTGCCATAGTGTCCAGTGTGCCATAGTGCCCAGTGTCCCATAGTGTCCAGTGTGCCATAGTGCCCAGTGTGCCATAGTGCCCAGTGTGCCATAGTGTCCAGGTTGCCATAGTGTCCAGTGTGCCATAGTGTCCAGTGTGCCATAGTGCCCAGTGTGCCATAGTGTCCAGTGTGCCATAGTGCCCAGTGTGCCATAGTGCCCAGTGTGCCATAGTGCCCAGTGTGCCATAGTGTCCAGTGTGCCATAGTGCCCAGTGTGCCATAGTGCCCAGTGTGCCATAGTGTCCAGTGTGCCATAGTGCCCAGTGTGCCATAGTGTCCAGTGTGCCATAGTGTCCAGTGTGCCATAGTGCCCAGTGTGCCATAGTGTCCAGTGTGCTATAGTGCCCAGTGTGCCATAGTGTCCAGTGTGCCATAGTGCCCAGTGTGCCATAGTGTCCAGTGTGCCATAGTGTCCAGTGTGACATAGTGCCCAGTGTGCCATAGTGTCCAGTGTGCCATAGTGTCCAGTGTGCCATAGTGTCCAGGGTGCCATAGTGTCCAGTGTGCCATAGTGTCCAGTGTGCCATAGTGTCCAGTGTCCCATAGTGTCCAGTGTGCCATAGTGTCCAGTGTGCCATAGTGTCCAGTGTGCCATAGTGTCCAGTGTGCCATAGTGCCCAGTGTGCCATAGTGTCCAGTGTGCCATAGTGTCCAGTGTGCCATAGTGCCCAGTGTGCCATAGTGTCCAGTGGGCCAGTGTAACGATGTGTGCTGAGAGTCGGGAAGCAAGTTCAGGGAGTGAGTTTAACATAATCCAAAACAAGAAACACGAACAACACACAGACAACACACAGGAACAGAAACAATGACGACTGGGGAAGAGACCAAAGGAAGTGACATATAAAAGGCAGGTAATCAAGGAGGTGATGGAGTCCAGGTGACTGTCATTATGCGCCTAACGATGGTGACAGGTGTGCGTCCTAACGAGCAGCCTGGTGACATCGAGGCCGGAATGGAGAGCACACATGACAACAGGGGATACCGGTACAGAGTCAATGTGCGGGGGCACAGGTTAGTCAAGGTAATTGAGGTAATATGTACATGTAGGTAAAGTGACTATGCATGGATAATAAACAGAGAGTAGCAACAGCATAAAAATGGAGGGGGGGGGGGGGACAATGCAAATAGTCCGGGTAACCATTTGATTACCTGTTCAGGAGTCTTATAGCTTGGGGGTAAAAACTGTTGAGAAGCCTTTTTGTCCTAGACTGGACGCTCCGATACCGCTTGCCGTGTGGTAGCAGAGTTAACAGTCTATGACTAGGGTGGCTGGAGGCAATTGTTTAGGTCTTCCTCTGACACCGCCTGGTATAGAGGTCCTGGATGGCAGGAAGCTTGGCCCCAAGTGATGTACTGGGCCGTACGCACTACCCTCTGTAGTGCCTTGCGGTCGGAGGCCGAGCAGTTGCCATACCAGGCAGTGATCAGACAAAGTCGTATGATGTCTAGCTAATAATTTGTTATGCTAACTAGCTAGTAAGAGGTTGCATAGCAACAGCATCAACTTCCGGGCAGACAGGCGAGGCGCTCAACTGAAAGGATACTGTTTGTTTACAGTATACTAAAATGAACTAACAGTATATAGTATGTAGTATATACTCATTAATAAGTATGTGGTATACAGTATGTTAGTATGGGTATTTGAACACAGCTACACACACGCAGTCTTGTACAACTAACCTTGTCACACACACACACATATTATTTGACCATGCTTGTCATTTATGAACATTTTGAACATCTTGGCCATGTTCTGTTATAATCTCCACCCGGCACAGCCAGAAGAGGACTGGCCACCCCTCATAGCCTGGTTCCTCTCTAGGTTTCTTCCTAGGTTTTGGCCTTTCTAGGAAGTTTTCCCTAGCCACCGTGCTTCTACACCTGCATTGCTTGCTGTTTGGCGTTTTAGTCTGGGTTTCTGTACAGCACTTCGAGATATTAGCTGATGTACGAAGGGCTATATAAAATAAACTTGATTGATTGATCTGGATAATCACACACACACACGCACACGCACACACACACACGCACACGCACACACACACACACACACACACACACACACACACACACACACACACACACACACACCACGACTCGGGAAAGGCAAGCCACAGGAAGCCAGTGAAGTGAGTGTTAATACTGACAAGATGCCAGCGTCTTAGCCAGTGAGACAGACAGACTCTGGGTACACAGTGCCTGTTGGTAAGGTCACAGAGAAGATGAATAAAAAGAAGAGATGTTTAATAACAGAATGGGCTTGACAGACAGACAGACAGACAGACAGACAGACAGACAGACAGACAGACAGACAGACAGACAGACAGACAGACAGACTGAGCTTTATCTCATCTCCTGCAGCCCTGCCGCGCCAGGCTCCGGCTCCAGTGTGTGTGTGTGTGTGTGTGTGTGTGTGTGTGTGTGTGTGTGTGTGTGTGTGTGTGTGTGTGTGTGTGTGTGTGTGTGTGTGCGTGTGTGTGTGTGTGTCCAGATGTCTGCTGGATCAGTGACTGATGGTCCAGATGTCTGCTAGATGGAGTGACTGATGGTCCAGATGTCTGCTAGGAGAGTGACTGATCGTCCAGATGTCTGCTAGATGGAGTGACTGATTGTCCAGATGTCTGCTAGATGGAGTGACTGATTGTCCAGATGTCTGCTAGAGGAGTGACTGATTGTCCAGATGTCTGCTAGATGGAGTGACTGATTGTCCAGATGTCTGCTAGAGGAGTGACTGATGGTCCAGATGTCTGCTAGAGGAGTGACTGATGGTCCAGATGTCTGCTAGATGGAGTGACTGATTGTCCAGATGTCTGCTAGATGGAGTGACTGATTGTCCAGATGTCTGCTAGATGGAGTGACTGATTGTCCAGATGTCTGCTAGATGGAGTGACTGATTGTCCAGATGTCTGCTAGATGGAGTGACTGATCGCCCAGATGTCTGCTAGGAGAGTGACTGATTGTCCAGATGTCTGCTAGATGGAGTGACTGATCGTCCAGATGTCTGCTAGATGAGTGACTGATGGTCCAGATGTCTGCTAGATGAGTGACTGATGGTCCAGATGTCTGCTAGATGGAGTGACTGATCGTACAGATGTCTGCTAGATATCTCTATTGTATGTATTATCATCAATGGTGGAAAACAATCTTGAATCCTTCTCATAACGGTCACACTTATTAACTAGATTAGTCATCTGTTGTTACAGTGGGCTAATCTGGTCATTTAGATTTCATCTTTGATTTACAATAAGATCTAGTTTTGCCTCGTATAGCCTACAAGTACTCTTCACATACTTCACCGCTGTAGCTACAAACATCTGAATTCCCCTCAGCTGTTTGTTCCTGTGCTGTGGATGGAATCAAGTGGACAGCGTCTTCCTCAGGGGAACATACTGCCCCCTGTCCAGCAGCAGGTAGAGCGATGGAATTAAAGAACCAGGATTGATAGTGCATCCATCACACGGACAGACAATGCACTGATACTTTCCCAGCAGCTGGATACGGAATCTGTGTTTCAGCGAGATGTGAGACAATATAGATCCCAGTTCTGTTCCAAATGGTACCCTATTTCCTGTATAGGGCTCTGATCAAAGTAGTGCACTAGGTATGCAACTGGAATCTACCCAGTTGGAGTGTGCTTGATCCTGGAGGCCTGACAGAGACAGTCAGTCAGTAGCTCAGCGCCACACAAGGAGGCAGACAGTCAGTAGCTCAGCGCCTGGTATTGACTGGTTACTGTTCTCCCTCTCTCTCAGGACACAAGGAGACAGTCAGTCAGTAGCTCAGTACCTGGTATTGACTGGTTACTGTTCTCCCTCTCTCTCAGGACACAAGGAGACAGTCAGTCAGTCAGTAGCTCAGTGCCTGGTATTGACTGGTTACTGTTCTCCCTCTCTCTCAGGACACAAGGAGACAGTCAGTCAGTCAGTAGCTCAGCGCCTGGTATTGACTGGTTACTGTTCTCCCTCTCTCTCAGGGCACAAGGAGACAGACAGTCAGTCAGTAGCTCAGGGCCTGGTATTGACTGGTTACTGTTCTCTCTCTCTCTCAGGACACACGGTTCTGATACAGAGAGCACCAATCACTGATGCTCATTAGGGGTGCAGGCAAAGCACAACAGATTTCTTACATACTCAAATTACTATTATTAGGTATGCTTGCAAAGCAAATCACAACTCTAGATGTATTACA